>NC_086451.1:377026558-377087988 GCF_028390025.1 Pseudophryne corroboree
CCCATTAAATTAAGTTGCCAATAAAAGATTATAATGTACAAACAAAGGATTTTGGGGTATCTTTCAGCCAAATAATATGTACTGCTTGAAAAAAGTAACATAAAATCAAGAACTTGGATTTATACAGTATACTACCGCTAAAGGTGAGCCATCACAATTAATACTTAAGTAAACTGCTCAGGTTATAATGATATCCTTTATAATAACTATAAAAATTATTTACTAAAATCTCTTTCAGGAAAAAACAGATTTATGTGTCTAGCAAGTAATTTTTGTAAACTTTTAGATATAGAGTCTGAGAGCCTGAATCTACTTTCTATTCCAATTTATTCTTTGTTTTATGATTTGTTTACTGAATACTGAAAGGATGTTTTGCAAATAATACATTTGTGAAAACCTTTTTTCTACATGGAACTAAACTTAAGAAATTTTTAACCAGTCATTGTGTATTTATCACTTAGGAATAATGTCATTAATTCAACTCTATGGCAACAAGTGCAATATTGGTGTGTAGATGGGATATCATACAATTTCTCCCATTTTCAAACTATTCTGTTCCCTATGTTTCTTTAAATAATTAGGCTGCACATTGTTAGAAATAAATGGTAATAAGATTCCAATGTCCAAGAGAAGGACTTTTAAAAGAGAATGGATGTCCTAAGGGCACTTGTAATTTTGCATGGTAGACTTATCCACAAATTAATATTCTTTTCATACAAAGTACAAGAAAATAAAATTGTCAGAAGTGGGATTTGAACCCACGCCTCTTTACAGAGACCAGAACACCCATTTAGAGGAAGAATGCAATCTTGAGTCTGGCGCCTTAGACCGCTTGGCCATCCTGACAAGAACATATGCCCTCTAAATTAAGTTACCAGTAAAAGATTATAATGTACAAAAAAAGGATTTTGGGGTATCTTTCAGCCAAATAATATGTACTGCTTGAAAAAAGTAACATAAAATCAAGAACTTGGATTTATACAGTATACTACCGCTAAAGGTGAGCCATCACAATTAATACTTAAGAAAAACTGCTCAGGTTATAATGATATCCTTTATAATTACTATACAAATTATTTACTAAAATCTCTTTCAGGAAAAAACAGATTTATGTGTCTAGCAAGTAATTTTTGTAAACTTTTAGATATAGAGTCTGAGAGCCTGAATCTACTTTCTATTCCAATTTATTCTTTGTTTTATGATTTGTTTACTGAATACTGAAAGGTTGTTTTGCAAATAATACATTTGTGAAAACCTTTTTTCTACATGGAACTAAACTTAAGAATTTTTAAACCAGTCATTGTGCATTTATCACTTAGGAATAATGTCATTAATTCAACTCTATGGCAACAAGTGCAATATTGGTGTGTAGATGGGATATCATACAATTTCTCCCATTTTCAAACTATTCTGTCCCCTATGTTTCTTTAAATAATTAGGCTGCACAGTGTTAGAAATAAATGGTAACAAGATTCCAATGTCCAAGAGAAGGACTTTTAAAAGAGAATGGATGTCCTAAGGTCACTTATTATTTTGCATGGTAGACTTATCCACAAATTAATATTCTTTTCATACAAAGTACAAGAAAATAAAATTGTCAGAAGTGGGATTTGAACCCACGCCTCGTTACAGAGACCAGAACACCCATTTAGAGGAAGAACGCAATATTGAGTCTGGCGCCTTAGACCGCTCGGCCATCCTGACAAGTACATATGCCCATCAAATTAAGTTGCCAATAAAAGATTATAATGTACAAACAAAGGATTTTGGGGTATCTTTCAGCCAAATAATATGTACTGCTTGAAAAAAGTAACATAAAATCAAGAACTTGGATTTATACAGTATACTACCGCTAAAGGTGAGCCATCACAATTAATACTTAAGTAAACTGCTCAGGTTATAATGATATCCTTTATAATAACTATAAAAATTATTTACTAAAATCTCTTTCAGGAAAAAACAGATTTATGTGTCTAGCAAGTAATTTTTGTAAACTTTTAGATATAGAGTCTGAGAGCCTGAATCTACTTTCTATTCCAATTTATTCTTTGTTTTATGATTTGTTTACTGAATACTGAAAGGATGTTTTGCAAATAATACATTTGTGAAAACCTTTTTTCTACATGGAACTAAACTTAAGAAATTTTTAACCAGTCATTGTGTATTTATCACTTAGGAATAATGTCATTAATTCAACTCTATGGCAACAAGTGCAATATTGGTGTGTAGATGGGATATCATACAATTTATCCCATTTTCAAACTATTCTGTTCCCTATGTTTCTTTAAATAATTAGGCTGCACATTGTTAGAAATAAATGGTAATAAGATTCCAATGTCCAAGAGAAGGACTTTTAAAAGAGAATGGATGTCCTAAGGTCACTTGTTATTTTGCATGGTAGACTTATCCACAAATTAATATTCTTTTCATACAAAGTACAAGAAAATAAAATTGTCAGAAGTGGGATTTGAACCCACGCCTCTTTACAGAGACCAGAACACCCATTTAGAGAAAGAATGCAATCTTGAGTCTGGCGCCTTAGACCGCTCGGCCATCCTGACAAGTACATATGCCCTTTAAATTAAGTTGGCAATAATAGATTATAATGTACAAAAAAAGGATTTTGGGGTATCTTTCAACCAAATAATATGTACTGCTTGAAAAAAGTAACATAAAATCAAGAACTTGGATTTATACAGTATACTACCGCTAAAGGTGAGCCATCACAATTAATACTTAAGAAAAACTGCTCAGGTTATAATGATATCCTTTATAATAACTATACAAATTATTTACTAAAATCTCTTTCAGGAAAAAACAGATTTATGTGTCTAGCAAGTAATTTTTGTAAACTTTTAGGTATAGAGTCTGAGAGTCTGAATCTACTTTCTATTCCAATTTATTCTTTGTTTTATGATTTGTTTACTGAATACTGAAAGGATGTTTTGCAAATAATACATTTGTGAAAAACTTTTTTCTACATGGAACTAAACTTAAGAATTTTTTAACCAGTCATTGTGTATTTATCACTTAGGAATAATGTCATTAATTCAACTCTATGGCAACAAGTGCAATATTGGTGTGTAGATGGGATATCATACAATTTCTCACATTTTCAAACTATTCTGTTCCCTATGTTTCTTTAAATAATTAGGCTGCACATTGTTAGAAATAAATGGTAACAAGATTCCAATGTCCAAGAGAAGTACTTTTAAAAGAGAATGGATGTCCTAAGGTCACTTGTTATTTTGCATGGTAGACTTATCCACAAATTAATATTCTTTGTTTTATGATTTGTTTACTGAATACTGAAAGGATGTTTTGCAAATAATACATTTGTGAAAACCTTTTTTCTACATGGAACAAAACTTAAGAATTTTTTAACCAGTCATTGTGTATTTATCACTTAGGAATAATGGGGCAGATGTATTAACCTGGAGAAGGCATAAGGAAGTGATAAACCAGTGATATGTGTAAGGTGCTAAAGGCACCAGCCAATCAGATCCTAACTGTTAATTTACATATTGGAACTGATTGGCTGGTGTGTTTATCACCTTGCACATATCACTGGTTTATCACTTCCTTATGCCTCCTCCAGGTTAATACATCTGCCCCAATGTCATTAATTCAACTCTATGGCAACAAGTGCAATATTGGTGTGTAGATGGGATATCATACAATTTCTCCCATTTTCAAACTATTCTGTTCCCTATGTTTCTTTAAATAATTAGGCTGCACATTGTTAGAAATAAATGGTAATAAAATTCCAATGTCCAAGAGAAGGACTTTTAAAAGAGAATGGATGTCCTTAGGGCACTTGTTATTTTGCATGGTAGACTTATCCTGAACTTAATATTCTTTTCATACAAAGTACAAGAAAATAAAATTGTCAGAAGTGGGATTTGAACCCACGCCTCTTTACAGAGACCAGAACACCCACTTAGAGGAAGAATGCAATCTTGAGTCTGGCGCCTTAGACCGCTCGGCTATCCTGACAAGTACATATGCACTTTAAATTAAGTTGGCAATATAAGATTATAATGTACAAAAAAAGGATTTTGGGGTATCTTTCAGCCAAATAATATGTACTGCTTGAAAAAAGTAACATAAAATCAAGAACTTGGATTTATACAGTATACTACCGCTAAAGGTGAGCCATCACAATTAATACTTAAGAAAAAACTGCTCAGGTTATAATGATATCCTTTATAATAACTATACAAATTATTTACTAAAATCTCTTTCAGGAAAAAACAGATTTATGTGTCTAGCAAGTAATTTTTGTAAACTTTTAGATATAGAGTCTGAGAGCCTGAATCTACTTTCTATTCCAATTTATTCTTTGTTTTATGATTTGTTTACTGAATACTGAAAGGATGTTTTGCAAATAATACATTTGTGAAAACCTTTTTTCTACATGGAACTAAACTTAAGAATGTTTTAACCCGTCATTGTGTATTTATCACTTAGTAATAATGTCATTAATTCAACTCTATGGCAACAAGTGCAATATTGGTGTGTAGATGGGATATCATACAATTTCTCCCATTTTCAAACTATTCTGTTCCCTATGTTTCTTTAAATAATTAGGCTGCACATTGTTAGAAATAAATGATAACAAGATTCCAATGTCCAAGAGAAGGACTTTTAAAAAAGAATGGATGTCCTAAGGTCACTTGTTATTTTGCATGGTAGACTTATCCACAAATTAATATTCTTTTCATACAAAGTACAAGAAAATAAAATTGTCAGAAGTGGGATTTGAACCCATGCCTCTTGACAGAGACCAGAACACCCATTTAGAGGAAGAATGCAATCTTGAGTCTGGCGCCTTAGACCGCTCGGCCATCCTGACAAGTACGTATGCCCTTTAAATTAAGTTGCCAATAAAAGATTATAATGTACAAAAAAAGGATTTTGGGGTATCTTTCAGCCAAATAATATGTACTGCTTGAAAAAAAGTAACATAAAATCAAGAACTTGGATTTATACAGTATACTACCGCTAAAGGTGAGCCATCACAATTAATACTTAAGAGAAACTGCTCAGGTTATAATGATATCCTTTATAATAACTATACAAATTATTTACTAAAATCTCTTTCAGGAAAAAACAGATTTATGTGTCTAGCAAGTAATTTTTGTAAACTTTTAGATATAGAGTCTGAGAGCCTGAATCTACTTTCTATTCCAATTTATTCTTTGTTTTATGATTTGTTTACTAAATACTGAAAGGATGTTTTGCAAATAATACATTTGTGAAAGCCTTTTTTCTACATGGAACTAAACTTAAGAATTTTTTAACCAGTCATTGTGTATTTATCACTTAGGAATAATGTCATTAATTCAACTCTATGGCAACAAGTGCAATATTGGTGTGTAGATGGGATATCATACAATTTCTCCCATTTTCAAACTATTCTGTTCCCTATGTTTCTTTAAATAATTAGGCTGCACATTGTTAGAAATAAATGATAACAAGATTCCAATGTCCAAGAGAAGGACTTTTAAAAAAGAATGGATATCCTAAGGGCACTTGTTATTTTGCATGGTAGACTTATCCACAAATTAATATTCTTTGTTTTATGATTTGTTTACTGAATACTGAAAGGATGTTTTGCAAATAATACATTTGTGAAAACCTTTTTTCTACATGGAACTAAACTTAAGAATTTTTTAACCAGTCATTGTGTATTTATCACTTAGGAATAATGTCATTAATTCAACTCTATGGCAACAAGTGCAATATTGGTGTGTAGATGGGATATCATATAATTTCTCCCATTTTCAAACTATTCTGTTCCCTATGTTTCTTTAAATAATTAGGCTGCACATTGTTAGAAATAAATGGTAATAAGATTCCAATGTCCAAGAGAAGGACTTTTAAAAGAGAATGGATGTCCTTAGGGAACTTGTTATTTTGCATGGTAGACTTATCCACAAATTAATATTCTTTTCATACAAAGTACAAGAAAATAAAATTGTCAGAAGTGGGATTTGAACCCACGCCTCTTTACAGAGACCAGAACACCCACTTAGAAGAAGAATGCAATCTTGAGTCTGGCGCCTTAGACCGCTCGGCCATCCTGACAAGTACATATGCCCTTTAAATTAAGTTGGCAATAAAAGATTATAATGTACAAAAAAAGGATTTTGGGGTATCTTTCAGCCAAATAATATGTACTGCTTGAAAAAAGTAACATAAAATCAAGAACTTGGATTTATACAGTATACTACCGCTAAAGGTGAGCCATCACAATTAATACTTAAGAAAAACTGCTCAGGTTATAATGATATCCTTTATAATAACTATACAAATTATTTACTAAAATCTCTTTCAGGAAAAAACAGATTTATGTGTCTAGCAAGTAATTTTTGTAAACTTTTAGATACAGAGTCTGAGAGCCTGAATCTACTTTCTATTCCAATTTATTCTTTGTTTTATGATTTGCTTACTGAATACTGAAAGGATGTTTTCCAAATAATACATTTGTGAAAACCTTTTTTCTACATGGAACTAAACTTAAGAATTTTTTAACCAGTCATTGTGTATTTATCACTTAGGAATAATGTCATTAATTCAACTCTATGGCAACAAGTGCAATATTGGTGTGTAGATGGGATATCATACAATTTCTCCCATTTTCAAACTATTCTGTTCCCTATGTTTCTTTAAATAATTAGGCTGCACATTGTTAGAAATAAATGGTAATAAGATTCCAATGTCCAAGAGAAGGACTTTTAAAAGAGAATGGATGTCCTAAGGGCACTTGTTATTTTGCATGGTAGACTTATCCACAAATCAATATTCTTTTCATACAAAGTACAAGAAAATAAAATTGTCAGAAGTGGGATTTGAACCCACGCCTCTTTACAGAAACCAGAACACCCATTTAGAGGAAAAATGCAATCTTGAGTCTGGTGCCTTAGACCGCTCGGCCATCCTGACAAGTACATATGCCCTTTCAATTAAGTTGCCAATAAAAGATTATAATGTACAAAAAAAGGATTTTGGGGTATCTTTCAGCCAAATAATATGTACTGCTTGAAAAAAGTAACATAAAATCAAGAACTTGGATTTATACAGTATACTACCGCTAAAGGTGAGCCATCACAATTAATACTTAAGAAAAACTGCTCAGGTTATAATGATATCCTTTATAATAACTATACAAATTATTTACTAAAATCTCTTTCAGGAAAAAACAGATTTATGTGTCTAGCAAGTCATTTTTGTAAACTTTTAGATATAGAGTCTGAGAGCCTGAATCTACTTTCTATTCCAATTTATTCTTTGTTTTATGATTTGTTTACTGAATACTGAAAGGATGTTTTGCAAATAATACATTTGTGAAAACCTTTTTTCTACATGGAACTAAACTTAAGAATTTTTTAACCAGTCATTGTGTATTTATCACTTAGGAATAATGTCATTAATTCAACTCTATGGCAACAAGTGCAATATTGGTGTGTAGATGGGATATCATACAATTTCTCCCATTTTCAAACTATTCTGTTCCCTATGTTTCTTTAAATAATTAGGCTGCACATTGTTAGAAATAAATGGTAACAAGATTCCAATGTCCAAGAGAAGGACTTTTAAAAGAGAATGGATGTCCTAAGGTCACTTGTTATTTTGCATGGTAGACTTATCCACAAATTAATATTCTTTTCATACAAAGTACAAGAAAATAAAATTGTCAGAAGTGGGATTTGAACCCACGCCTCTTTACAGAGACCAGAACACCCATTTAGAGGAAGTATGCAAGCTTGAGTCTGGCGCCTTAGACCGCTCAGCCATCCTGACAAGTACATCTGCCCATTAAATTAAGTTGGCAATAAAAGATTATAATGTACAAAAAAAGGATTTTGGGGTATCTTTCAGCTAAATAATATGTACTGCTTGAAAAAAGTAACATAAAATCAAGAACTTGGATTTATACAGTATACTACCGCTAAAGGTGAGCCATCAAAAATAATACTTAAGAAAAACTGCTCAGGTTATAATGATATCCTTTATAATAACTATACAAATTATTTACTAAAATCTCTTTCAGGAAAAAACAGATTTATGTGTCTAGCAAGTAATTTTTGTAAACTTTTAGATATAGAGTCTAAGAGCCTGAATCTACTTTTCTTTTCCAATTTATTCTTTGTTTTATGATTTGTTTACTGAATACTGAAAGGATGTTTTGCAAATAATACATTTGTGAAAACCTTTTTTCTACATGGAACTAAACTTAAGAATTTTTTAACTAGTCATTGTATATTTATCACTTAGGAATAATGTAATTAATTCAACTCTATGGCAACAAGTGCAATATTGGTGTGTAGATGGGATATCATACAATTTCTCCCATTTTCAAACTATTCTGTTCCCTATGTTTCTTTAAATAATTAGGCTGCACATTGTTAGAAATAAATGGTAACAAGATTCCAATGTCCAAGAGAAGGACTTTTAAAAGAGAATGGATGTCCTAAGGGCACTTGTTATTTTGGATGGTAGACTTATCCACAAATTAATATTCTTTTCATACAAAGTACAAGAAAATAAAATTGTCAGAAGTGGGATTCAAACCCACGCCTCTTTACAGAGACCAGAACACCCATTTAGAGGAAGAATGCAATCTTGAGTCTGGCGCCTTAGACCGCTCGGCCATCCTGACAAGTACATCTGTCTGTTAAATTAAGTTGGCAATAAAAGATTATAATGTACAAAAAAAGGATTTTGGGGTATCTTTCAGCCAAATAATATGTACTGCTTGAAAAAAGTAACATAAAATCAAGAACTTGGATTTATACAGTATACTACCGCTAAAGGTGAGCCATCACAATTAATACTTAAGAAAAACTGCTCAGGTTATAACGATATCCTTTATAATAACTATACAAATTATTTACTAAAATCTCTTTCAGGAAAAAACAGATTTATGTGCCTAGCACGTAATTTTTGTAAACTTATAGATATAGAGTCTGAGAGCCTGAATCTACTTTCTATTCCAATTTATTCTTTGTTTTATGATTTGTTTACTGAATACTGAAAGGATGTTTTGCAAATAATACATTTGTGAAAACTTTTTTTTACATGGAACTAAACTTAAGAATTTTTTAACCAGTCATTGTGTATTTCTCACTTAGGAATAATGTCATTAATTCAACTCTATGGCAACAAGTGCAATATTGGTGTGTAGATGGGATATCATACAATTTCTCCCATTTTCAAACTATTCTGTTCCCTATGTTTCTTTAAATAATTAGGCTGCACATTGTTAGAAATAAATGGTAATAAGATTCCAATGTCCAAGAGAAGGACTTTTAAAAGAGAATGGATGTCCTTAGGGAACTTGTTATTTTGCATGGTAGACTTATCCACAAATTAATATTCTTTTCATACAAAGTACAAGAAAATAAAATTGTCAGAAGTGGGATTTGAACCCACGCCTCTTTACAGAGACCAGAACACCCACTTAGAAGAAGAATGCAATCTTGAGTCTGGCGCCTTAGACCGCTCGGCCATCCTGACAAGTACATATGCCCTTTAAATTAAGTTGCCAGTAAAAGATTATAATGTACAAAAAAAGGATTTTGGGGTATCTTTCAGCCAAATAATATGTACTGCTTGAAAAAAGTAACATAAAATCAAGAACTTGGATTTATACAGTATACTACCGCTAAAGGTGAGCCATCACAATTAATACTTAAGAAAAACTGCTCAGGTTATAATGATATCCTTTATAATAACTATACAAATTATTTACTAAAATCTCTTTCAGGAAAAAACAGATTTATGTGTCTAGCAAGTCATTTTTGTAAACTTTTAGATATAGAGTCTGAGAGCCTGAATCTACTTTCTATTCCAATTTATTCTTTGTTTTATGATTTGTTTACTGAATACTGAAAGGATGTTTTGCAAATAATACATTTGTGAAAACCTTTTTTCTACATGGAACTAAACTTAAGAATTTTTTAACCAGTCATTGTGTATTTATCACTTAGGAATAATGTCATTAATTCAACTCTATGGCAACAAGTGCAATATTGGTGTGTAGATGGGATATCATACAATTTCTCCCATTTTCAAACTATTCTGTTCCCTATGTTTCTTTAAATAATTAGGCTGCACATTGTTAGAAATAAATGGTAACAAGATTCCAATGTCCAAGAGAAGGACTTTTAAAAGAGAATGGATGTCCTAAGGTCACTTGTTATTTTGCATGGTAGACTTATCCACAAATTAATATTCTTTTCATACAAAGTACAAGAAAATAAAATTGTCAGAAGTGGGATTTGAACCCACGCCTCTTTACAGAGACCAGAACACCCATTTAGAGGAAGTATGCAAGCTTGAGTCTGGCGCCTTAGACCGCTCAGCCATCCTGACAAGTACATCTGCCCATTAAATTAAGTTGGCAATAAAAGATTATAATGTACAAAAAAAGGATTTTGGGGTATCTTTCAGCTAAATAATATGTACTGCTTGAAAAAAGTAACATAAAATCAAGAACTTGGATTTATACAGTATACTACCGCTAAAGGTGAGCCATCAAAAATAATACTTAAGAAAAACTGCTCAGGTTATAATGATATCCTTTATAATAACTATACAAATTATTTACTAAAATCTCTTTCAGGAAAAAACAGATTTATGTGTCTAGCAAGTAATTTTTGTAAACTTTTAGATATAGAGTCTAAGAGCCTGAATCTACTTTTCTTTTCCAATTTATTCTTTGTTTTATGATTTGTTTACTGAATACTGAAAGGATGTTTTGCAAATAATACATTTGTGAAAACCTTTTTTCTACATGGAACTAAACTTAAGAATTTTTTAACTAGTCATTGTATATTTATCACTTAGGAATAATGTAATTAATTCAACTCTATGGCAACAAGTGCAATATTGGTGTGTAGATGGGATATCATACAATTTCTCCCATTTTCAAACTATTCTGTTCCCTATGTTTCTTTAAATAATTAGGCTGCACATTGTTAGAAATAAATGGTAACAAGATTCCAATGTCCAAGAGAAGGACTTTTAAAAGAGAATGGATGTCCTAAGGGCACTTGTTATTTTGGATGGTAGACTTATCCACAAATTAATATTCTTTTCATACAAAGTACAAGAAAATAAAATTGTCAGAAGTGGGATTCAAACCCATGCCTCTTTACAGAGACCAGAACACCCATTTAGAGGAAGAATGCAATCTTGAGTCTGGCGATTTAGACCGCTCGGCCATCCTGACAAGTACATCTGTCTGTTAAATTAAGTTGGCAATAAAAGATTATAATGTACAAAAAAAGGATTTTGGGGTATCTTTCAGCCAAATAATATGTACTGCTTGAAAAAAGTAACATAAAATCAAGAACTTGGATTTATACAGTATACTACCGCTAAAGGTGAGCCATCACAATTAATACTTAAGAAAAACTGCTCAGGTTATAACGATATCCTTTATAATAACTATACAAATTATTTACTAAAATCTCTTTCAGGAAAAAACAGATTTATGTGCCTAGCACGTAATTTTTGTAAACTTATAGATATAGAGTCTGAGAGCCTGAATCTACTTTCTATTCCAATTTATTCTTTGTTTTATGATTTGTTTACTGAATACTGAAAGGATGTTTTGCAAATAATACATTTGTGAAAACTTTTTTTTACATGGAACTAAACTTAAGAATTTTTTAACCAGTCATTGTGTATTTCTCACTTAGGAATAATGTCATTAATTCAACTCTATGGCAACAAGTGCAATATTGGTGTGTAGATGGGATATCATACAATTTCTCCCATTTTCAAACTATTCTGTTCCCTATGTTTCTTTAAATAATTAGGCTGCACATTGTTAGAAATAAATGGTAATAAGATTCCAATGTCCAAGAGAAGGACTTTTAAAAGAGAATGGATGTCCTAAGGGCACTTGTAATTTTGCATGGTAGACTTATCCACAAATTAATATTCTTTTCATACAAAGTACAAGAAAATAAAATTGTCAGAAGTGGGATTTGAACCCACGCCTCTTTACAGAGACCAGAACACCCATTTAGAGGAAGAATGCAATCTTGAGTCTGGCGCCTTAGACCGCTCGGCCATCCTGACAAGAACATATGCCCTCTAAATTAAGTTGCCAGTAAAAGATTATAATGTACAAAAAAAGGATTTTGGGGTATCTTTCAGCCAAATAATATGTACTGCTTGAAAAAAGTAACATAAAATCAAGAACTTGGATTTATACAGTATACTACCGCTAAAGGTGAGCCATCACAATTAATACTTAAGAAAAACTGCTCAGGTTATAATGATATCCTTTATAATTACTATACAAATTATTTACTAAAATCTCTTTCAGGAAAAAACAGATTTATGTGTCTAGCAAGTAATTTTTGTAAACTTTTAGATATAGAGTCTGAGAGCCTGAATCTACTTTCTATTCCAATTTATTCTTTGTTTTATGATTTGTTTACTGAATACTGAAAGGGTGTTTTGCAAATAATACATTTGTGAAAACCTTTTTTCTACATGGAACTAAACTTAAGAATTTTTAAACCAGTCATTGTGTATTTATCACTTAGGAATAATGTCATTAATTCAACTCTATGGCAACAAGTGCAATATTGGTGTGTAGATGGGATATCATACAATTTCTCCCATTTTCAAACTATTCTGTTCCCTATGTTTCTTTAAATAATTAGGCTGCACATTGTTAGAAATAAATGGTAACAAGATTCCAATGTCCAAGAGAAGGACTTTTAAAAGAGAATGGATGTCCTAAGGTCACTTATTATTTTGCATGGTAGACTTATCCACAAATTAATATTCTTTTCATACAAAGTACAAGAAAATAAAATTGTCATAAGTGGGATTTGAACCCACGCCTCGTTACAGAGACCAGAACACCCATTTAGAGGAAGAACGCAATCTTGAGTCTGGCGCCTTAGACCGCTCGGCCATCCTGACAAGTACATATGCCCATTAAATTAAGTTGCCAATAAAAGATTATAATGTACAAAAAAAGGATTTTGGGGTATCTTTCAGCCAAATAATATGTACTGCTTGAAAAAAGTAACATAAAATCAAGAACTTGGATTTATACAGTATACTACCGCTAAAGGTGAGCCATCACAATTAATACTTAAGTAAACTGCTCAGGTTATAATGATATCCTTTATAATAACTATAAAAATTATTTACTAAAATCTCTTTCAGGAAAAAACAGATTTATGTGTCTAGCAAGTAATTTTTGTAAACTTTTAGATATAGAGTCTGAGAGCCTGAATCTACTTTCTATTCCAATTTATTCTTTGTTTTATGATTTGTTTACTGAATACTGAAAGGATGTTTTGCAAATAATACATTTGTGAAAACCTTTTTTCTACATGGAACTAAACTTAAGAAATTTTTAACCAGTCATTGTGTATTTATCACTTAGGAATAATGTCATTAATTCAACTCTATGGCAACAAGTGCAATATTGGTGTGTAGATGGGATATCATACAATTTCTCCCATTTTCAAACTATTCTGTTCCCTATGTTTCTTTAAATAATTAGGCTGCACATTGTTAGAAATAAATGGTAACAAGATTCCAATGTCCAAGAGAAGGACTTTTAAAAGAGAATGGATGTCCTAAGGTCACTTGTTATTTTGCATGGTAGACTTATCCACAAATTAATATTCTTTTCATACAAAGTACAAGAAAATAAAATTGTCAGAAGTGGGATTTGAACCCACGCCTCTTTACAGAGACCAGAACACCCATTTAGAGGAAGAACGCAATCTTGAGTCTGGCGCCTTAGACCGCTCGGCCACCCTGACAAGTACATATGCCCATTAAATTAAGTTGCCAATAAAAGATTATAATGTACAAAAAAAGGATTTTGGGGTATCTTTCAGCCAAATAATATGTACTGCTTGAAAAAAGTAACATAAAATCAAGAACTTGGATTTATACAGTATACTACCGCTAAAGGTGAGCCATCACAATTAATACTTAAGAAAAACTGCTCAGGTTATAATGATATCCTTTATAATTACTATACAAATTATTTACTAAAATCTCTTTCAGGAAAAAACAGATTTATGTGTCTAGCAAGTAATTTTTGTAAACTTTTAGATATAGAGTCTGAGAGCCTGAATCTACTTTCTATTCCAATTTATTCTTTGTTTTATGATTTGTTTACTGAATACTGAAAGGGTGTTTTGCAAATAATACATTTGTGAAAACCTTTTATCTGCATGGAACTAAACGTAAGAATTTTTTAACCAGTCATTGTGTATTTATCACTTAGGAATAATGTCATTAATTCAACTCTATGGCAACAAGTGCAATATTGGTGTGTAGATGGGATATCATACAATTTCTCCCATTTTCAAACTATTCTGTTCCCTATGTTTCTTTAAATAATTAGGCTGCACATTGTTAGAAATAAATGGTAATAAGATTCCAATGTCCAAGAGAAGGACTTTTAAAAGAGAATGGATGTCCTAAGGGCACTTGTAATTTTGCATGGTAGACTTATCCACAAATTAATATTCTTTTCATACAAAGTACAAGAAATTAAAATTGTCAGAATTGGGATTTGAACCCACGCCTCTTTACAGAGACCAGAACACCCATTTAGAGGAAGAATGCAATCTTGAGTCTGGCGCCTTAGACCGCTCGGCCATCCTGACAAGAACATATGCCCTCTAAATTAAGTTGCCAGTAAAAGATTATAATGTACAAAAAAAGGATTTTGGGGTATCTTTCAGCCAAATAATATGTACTGCTTGAAAAAAGTAACATAAAATCAAGAACTTGGATTTATACAGTATACTACCGCTAAAGGTGAGCCATCACAATTAATACTTAAGAAAAACTGCTCAGGTTATAATGATATCCTTTATAATTACTATACAAATTATTTACTAAAATCTCTTTCAGGAAAAAACAGATTTATGTGTCTAGCAAGTAATTTTTGTAAACTTTTAGATATAGAGTCTGAGAGCCTGAATCTACTTTCTATTCCAATTTATTCTTTGTTTTATGATTTGTTTACTGAATACTGAAAGGATGTTTTGCAAATAATACATTTGTGAAAACCTTTTTTCTACATGGAACTAAACTTAAGAAATTTTTAACCAGTCATTGTGTATTTATCACTTAGGAATAATGTCATTAATTCAACTCTATGGCAACAAGTGCAATATTGGTGTGTAGATGGGATATCATACAATTTCTCCCATTTTCAAACTATTCTGTTCCCTATGTTTCTTTAAATAATTAGGCTGCACATTGTTAGAAATAAATGGTAACAAGATTCCAATGTCCAAGAGAAGGACTTTTAAAAGAGAATGGATGTCCTAAGGTCACTTGTTATTTTGCATGGTAGACTTATCCACAAATTAATATTCTTTTCATACAAAGTACAAGAAAATAAAATTGTCAGAAGTGGGATTTGAACCCACGCCTCTTTACAGAGACCAGAACACCCATTTAGAGGAAGAACGCAATCTTGAGTCTGGCGCCTTAGACCGCTCGGCCATCCTGACAAGTACATATGCCCATTAAATTAAGTTGCCAATAAAAGATTATAATGTACAAAAAAGGATTTTGGGGTATCTTTCAGCCAAATAATATGTACTGCTTGAAAAAAGTAACATAAAATCAAGAACTTGGATTTATACAGTATACTACCGCTAAAGGTGAGCCATCACAATTAATACTTAAGAAAAACTGCTCAGGTTATAATGATATCCTTTATAATTACTATACAAATTATTTACTAAAATCTCTTTCAGGAAAAAACAGATTTATGTGTCTAGCAAGTAATTTTTGTAAACTTTTAGATATAGAGTCTGAGAGCCTGAATCTACTTTCTATTCCAATTTATTCTTTGTTTTATGATTTGTTTACTGAATACTGAAAGGGTGTTTTGCAAATAATACATTTGTGAAAACCTTTTTTCTACATGGAACTAAACGTAAGAATTTTTTAACCAGTCATTGTGTATTTATCACTTAGGAATAATGTCATTAATTCAACTCTATGGCAACAAGTGCAATATTGGTGTGTAGATGGGATATCATACAATTTCTCCCATTTTCAAACTATTCTGTTCCCTATGTTTCTTTAAATAATTAGGCTGCACATTGTTAGACATAAATGGTAATAAGATTCCAATGTCCAAGAGAAGGACTTTTAAAAGAGAATGGATGTCCTAAGGGCACTTGTAATTTTGCATGGTAGACTTATCCACAAATTAATATTCTTTTCATACAAAGTACAAGAAATTAAAATTGTCAGAATTGGGATTTGAACCCACGCCTCTTTACAGAGACCAGAACACCCATTTAGAGGAAGAATGCAATCTTGAGTCTGGCGCCTTAGACCGCTCGGCCATCCTGACAAGAACATATGCCCTCTAAATTAAGTTGCCACTAAAAGATTATAATGTACAAAAAAAGGATTTTGGGGTATCTTTCAGCCAAATAATATGTACTGCTTGAAAAAAGTAACATAAAATCAAGAACTTGGATTTATACAGTATACTACCGCTAAAGGTGAGCCATCACAATCAATACTTAAGAAAAACTGCTCATGTTATAATGATATCCTTTATAATTACTATACAAATTATTTACTAAAATCTCTTTCAGGAAAAAACAGATTTATGTGTCTTGCAAGTAATTTTTGTAAACTTTTAGATATAGAGTCTGAGAGCCTGAATCTACTTTCTATTCCAATTTATTCTTTGTTTTATGATTTGTTTACTGAATACTGAAAGGGTGTTTTGCAAATAATACATTTGTGAAAACCTTTTTTCTACATGGAACTAAACTTAAGAATTTTTTAACCAGTCATTGTGTATTTATCACTTAGGAATAATGTCATTAATTCAACTCTATGGCAACAAGTGCAATATTGGTGTGTAGTTGGGTATCATACAATTTCTCCCATTTTCAAACTATTCTGTTCCCTATGTTTCTTTAAATAATTAGGCTGCACATTGTTAGAAATAAATGGTAACAAGATTCCAATGTCCAAGAGAAGGACTTTTAAAAGAGAATGGATGTCCTAAGGTCACTTGTTATTTTGCATGGTAGACTTATCCACAAATTAATATTCTTTTCATACAAAGTACAAGAAAATAAAATTGTCAGAAGTGGGATTTGAACCCACGCCTCCTTACAGAGACCAGAACACCCATTTAGAGGAAGAACGCAATCTTGAGTCTGGTGCCTTAGACCGCTCGGCCATCCTGACAAGTACATATGCCCATTAAATTAAGTTGCCAATAAAAGATTATAATGTACAAACAAAGGATTTTGGGGTATCTTTCAGCCAAATAATATGTACTGCTTGAAAAAAGTAACATAAAATCAAGAACTTGGATTTATACAGTATACTACCGCTAAAGGTGAGCCATCACAATTAATACTTAAGTAAACTGCTCAGGTTATAATGATATCCTTTATAATAACTATAAAAATTATTTACTAAAATCTCTTTCAGGAAAAAACAGATTTATGTGTCTAGCAAGTAATTTTTGTAAACTTTTAGATATAGAGTCTGAGAGCCTGAATCTACTTTCTATTCCAATTTATTCTTTGTTTTATGATTTGTTTACTGAATACTGAAAGGATGTTTTGCAAATAATACATTTGTGAAAACCTTTTTTCTACATGGAACTAAACTTAAGAAATTTTTAACCAGTCATTGTGTATTTATCACTTAGGAATAATGTCATTAATTCAACTCTATGGCAACAAGTGCAATATTGGTGTGTAGATGGGATATCATACAATTTCTCCCATTTTCAAACTATTCTGTTCCCTATGTTTCTTTAAATAATTAGGCTGCACATTGTTAGAAATAAATGGTAACAAGATTCCAATGTCCAAGAGAAGGACTTTTAAAAGAGAATGGATGTCCTAAGGTCACTTGTTATTTTGCATGGTAGACTTATCCACAAATTAATATTCTTTTCATACAAAGTACAAGAAAATAAAATTGTCAGAAGTGGGATTTGAACCCACGCCTCTTTACAGAGACCAGAACACCCATTTAGAGGAAGAACGCAATCTTGAGTCTGGCGCCTTAGACCGCTCGGCCATCCTGACAAGTACATATGCCCATTAAATTAAGTTGCCAATAAAAGATTATAATGTACAAAAAAAAGGATTTTGGGGTATCTTTCAGCCAAATAATATGTACTGCTTGAAAAAAGTAACATAAAATCAAGAACTTGGATTTATACAGTATACTACCGCTAAAGGTGAGCCATCACAATTAATACTTAAGAAAAACTGCTCAGGTTATAATGATATCCTTTATAATTACTATACAAATTATTTACTAAAATCTCTTTCAGGAAAAAACAGATTTATGTGTCTAGCAAGTAATTTTTGTAAACTTTTAGATATAGAGTCTGAGAGCCTGAATCTACTTTCTATTCCAATTTATTCTTTGTTTTATGATTTGTTTACTGAATACTGAAAGGGTGTTTTGCAAATAATACATTTGTGAAAACCTTTTTTCTACATGGAACTAAACGTAAGAATTTTTTAACCAGTCATTGTGTATTTATCACTTAGGAATAATGTCATTAATTCAACTCTATGGCAACAAGTGCAATATTGGTGTGTAGATGGGATATCATACAATTTCTCCCATTTTCAAACTATTCTGTTCCCTATGTTTCTTTAAATAATTAGGCTGCACATTGTTAGAAATAAATGGTAATAAGATTCCAATGTCCAAGAGAAGGACTTTTAAAAGAGAATGGATGTCCTAAGGGCACTTGTAATTTTGCATGGTAGACTTATCCACAAATTAATATTCTTTTCATACAAAGTACAAGAAAATAAAATTGTCAGAAGTGGGATTTGAACCCACGCCTCTTTACAGAGACCAGAACACCCATTTAGAGGAAGAATGCAATCTTGAGTCTGGCGCCTTAGACCGCTCGGCCATCCTGACAAGAACATATGCCCTCTAAATTAAGTTGCCAGTAAAAGATTATAATGTACAAAAAAAGGATTTTGGGGTATCTTTCAGCTAAATAATATGTACTGCTTGAAAAAAGTAACATAAAATCAAGAACTTGGATTTATACAGTATACTACCGCTAAAGGTGAGCCATCACAATTAATACTTAAGAAAAACTGCTCAGGTTATAATGATATCCTTTATAATTACTATACAAATTATTTACTAAAATCTCTTTCAGGAAAAAAAAGATTTATGTGTCTAGCAAGTAATTTTTGTAAACTTTTAGATATAGAGTCTGAGAGCCTGAATCTACTTTCTATTCCAATTTATTCTTTGTTTTATGATTTGTTTACTGAATACTGAAAGGGTGTTTTGCAAATAATACATTTGTGAAAACCTTTTTTCTACATGGAACTAAACTTAAGAATTTTTTAACCAGTCATTGTGTATTTATCACTTAGGAATAATGTCATTAATTCAACTCTATGGCAACAAGTGCAATATTGGTGTGTAGATGGGATATCATACAATTTCTCCCATTTTCAAACTATTCTGTTCCCTATGTTTCTTTAAATAATTAGGCTGCACATTGTTAGAAATAAATGGTAATAAGATTCCAATGTCCAAGAGAAGGACTTTTAAAAGAGAATGGATGTCCTAAGGGCACTTGTAATTTTGCATGGTAGACTTATCCACAAATTAATATTCTTTTCATACAAAGTACAAGAAAATAAAATTGTCAGAAGTGGGATTTGAACCCACGCCTCTTTACAGAGACCAGAACACCCATTTAGAGGAAGAATGCAATCTTGAGTCTGGCGCCTTAGACCGCTCGGCCATCCTGACAAGAACATATGCCCTCTAAATTAAGTTGCCAGTAAAAGATTATAATGTACAAAAAAAGGATTTTGGGGTATCTTTCAGCCAAATAATATGTACTGCTTGAAAAAAGTAACATAAAATCAAGAACTTGGATTTATACAGTATACTACCGCTAAAGGTGAGCCATCACAATTAATACTTAAGAAAAACTGCTCAGGTTATAATGATATCCTTTATAATTACTATACAAATTATTTACTAAAATCTCTTTCAGGAAAAAACAGATTTATGTGTCTAGCAAGTAATTTTTGTAAACTTTTAGATATAGAGTCTGAGAGCCTGAATCTACTTTCTATTCCAATTTATTCTTTGTTTTATGATTTGTTTACTGAATACTGAAAGGGTGTTTTGCAAATAATACATTTGTGAAAACCTTTTTTCTACATGGAACTAAACTTAAGAATTTTTAAACCAGTCATTGTGTATTTATCACTTAGGAATAATGTCATTAATTCAACTCTATGGCAACAAGTGCAATATTGGTGTGTAGATGGGATATCATACAATTTCTCCCATTTTCAAACTATTCTGTTCCCTATGTTTCTTTAAATAATTAGGCTGCACATTGTTAGAAATAAATGGTAACAAGATTCCAATGTCCAAGAGAAGGACTTTTAAAAGAGAATGGATGTCCTAAGGTCACTTATTATTTTGCATGGTAGACTTATCCACAAATTAATATTCTTTTCATACAAAGTACAAGAAAATAAAATTGTCAGAAGTGGGATTTGAACCCACGCCTCATTACAGAGACCAGAACACCCATTTAGAGGAAGAACGCAATCTTGAGTCTGGCACCTTAGACCGCTCAGCCATCCTGACAAGTACATATGCCCATTAAATTAAGTTGCCAATAAAAGATTATAATGTACAAACAAAGGATTTTGGGGTATCTTTCAGCCAAATAATATGTACTGCTTGAAAAAAGTAACATAAAATCAAGAACTTGGATTTATACAGTATACTACCGCTAAAGGTGAGCCATCACAATTAATACTTAAGTAAACTGCTCAGGTTATAATGATATCCTTTATAATAACTATAAAAATTATTTACTAAAATCTCTTTCAGGAAAAAACAGATTTATGTGTCTAGCAAGTAATTTTTGTAAACTTTTAGATATAGAGTCTGAGAGCCTGAATCTACTTTCTATTCCAATTTATTCTTTGTTTTATGATTTGTTTACTGAATACTGAAAGGATGTTTTGCAAATAATACATTTGTGAAAACCTTTTTTCTACATGGAACTAAACTTAAGAAATTTTTAACCAGTCATTGTGTATTTATCACTTAGGAATAATGTCATTAATTCAACTCTATGGCAACAAGTGCAATATTGGTGTGTAGATGGGATATCATACAATTTCTCCCATTTTCAAACTATTCTGTTCCCTATGTTTCTTTAAATAATTAGGCTGCACATTGTTAGAAATAAATGGTAATAAGATTCCAATGTCCAAGAGAAGGACTTTTAAAAGAGAATGGATGTCCTAAGGGCACTTGTAATTTTGCATGGTAGACTTATCCACAAATTAATATTCTTTTCATACAAAGTACAAGAAAATAAAATTGTCAGAAGTGGGATTTGAACCCACGCCTCTTTACAGAGACCAGAACACCCATTTAGAGGAAGAATGCAATCTTGAGTCTGGCGCCTTAGACCGCTCGGCCATCCTGACAAGAACATATGCCCTCTAAATTAAGTTGCCAGTAAAAGATTATAATGTACAAAAAAAGGATTTTGGGGTATCTTTCAGCCAAATAATATGTACTGCTTGAAAAAAGTAACATAAAATCAAGAACTTGGATTTATACAGTATACTACCGCTAAAGGTGAGCCATCACAATTAATACTTAAGAAAAACTGCTCAGGTTATAATGATATCCTTTATAATTACTATACAAATTATTTACTAAAATCTCTTTCAGGAAAAAACAGATTTATGTGTCTAGCAAGTAATTTTTGTAAACTTTTAGATATAGAGTCTGAGAGCCTGAATCTACTTTCTATTCCAATTTATTCTTTGTTTTATGATTTGTTTACTGAATACTGAAAGGGTGTTTTGCAAATAATACATTTGTGAAAACCTTTTTTCTACATGGAACTAAACTTAAGAATTTTTAAACCAGTCATTGTGCATTTATCACTTAGGAATAATGTCATTAATTCAACTCTATGGCAACAAGTGCAATATTGGTGTGTAGATGGGATATCATACAATTTCTCCCATTTTCAAACTATTCTGTCCCCTATGTTTCTTTAAATAATTAGGCTGCACATTGTTAGAAATAAATGGTAACAAGATTCCAATGTCCAAGAGAAGGACTTTTAAAAGAGAATGGATGTCCTAAGGTCACTTATTATTTTGCATGGTAGACTTATCCACAAATTAATATTCTTTTCATACAAAGTACAAGAAAATAAAATTGTCAGAAGTGGGATTTGAACCCACGCCTCGTTACAGAGACCAGAACACCCATTTAGAGGAAGAACGCAATATTGAGTCTGGCGCCTTAGACCGCTCGGCCATCCTGACAAGTACATATGCCCATCAAATTAAGTTGCCAATAAAAGATTATAATGTACAAACAAAGGATTTTGGGGTATCTTTCAGCCAAATAATATGTACTGCTTGAAAAAAGTAACATAAAATCAAGAACTTGGATTTATACAGTATACTACCGCTAAAGGTGAGCCATCACAATTAATACTTAAGTAAACTGCTCAGGTTATAATGATATCCTTTATAATAACTATAAAAATTATTTACTAAAATCTCTTTCAGGAAAAAACAGATTTATGTGTCTAGCAAGTAATTTTTGTAAACTTTTAGGTATAGAGTCTGAGAGTCTGAATCTACTTTCTATTCCAATTTATTCTTTGTTTTATGATTTGTTTACTGAATACTGAAAGGATGTTTTGCAAATAATACATTTGTGAAAAACTTTTTTCTACATGGAACTAAACTTAAGAATTTTTTAACCAGTCATTGTGTATTTATCACTTAGGAATAATGTCATTAATTCAACTCTATGGCAACAAGTGCAATATTGGTGTGTAGATGGGATATCATACAATTTCTCACATTTTCAAACTATTCTGTTCCCTATGTTTCTTTAAATAATTAGGCTGCACATTGTTAGAAATAAATGGTAACAAGATTCCAATGTCCAAGAGAAGTACTTTTAAAAGAGAATGGATGTCCTAAGGTCACTTGTTATTTTGCATGGTAGACTTATCCACAAATTAATATTCTTTGTTTTATGATTTGTTTACTGAATACTGAAAGGATGTTTTGCAAATAATACATTTGTGAAAACCTTTTTTCTACATGGAACAAAACTTAAGAATTTTTTAACCAGTCATTGTGTATTTATCACTTAGGAATAATGGGGCAGATGTATTAACCTGGAGAAGGCATAAGGAAGTGATAAACCAGTGATATGTGTAAGGTGCTAAAGGCACCAGCCAATCAGATCCTAACTGTTAATTTACATATTGGAACTGATTGGCTGGTGTGTTTATCACCTTGCACATATCACTGGTTTATCACTTCCTTATGCCTCCTCCAGGTTAATACATCTGCCCCAATGTCATTAATTCAACTCTATGGCAACAAGTGCAATATTGGTGTGTAGATGGGATATCATACAATTTCTCCCATTTTCAAACTATTCTGTTCCCTATGTTTCTTTAAATAATTAGGCTGCACATTGTTAGAAATAAATGGTAATAAAATTCCAATGTCCAAGAGAAGGACTTTTAAAAGAGAATGGATGTCCTTAGGGCACTTGTTATTTTGCATGGTAGACTTATCCTGAACTTAATATTCTTTTCATACAAAGTACAAGAAAATAAAATTGTCAGAAGTGGGATTTGAACCCACGCCTCTTTACAGAGACCAGAACACCCACTTAGAGGAAGAATGCAATCTTGAGTCTGGCGCCTTAGACCGCTCGGCTATCCTGACAAGTACATATGCACTTTAAATTAAGTTGGCAATATAAGATTATAATGTACAAAAAAAGGATTTTGGGGTATCTTTCAGCCAAATAATATGTACTGCTTGAAAAAAGTAACATAAAATCAAGAACTTGGATTTATACAGTATACTACCGCTAAAGGTGAGCCATCACAATTAATACTTAAGAAAAAACTGCTCAGGTTATAATGATATCCTTTATAATAACTATACAAATTATTTACTAAAATCTCTTTCAGGAAAAAACAGATTTATGTGTCTAGCAAGTAATTTTTGTAAACTTTTAGATATAGAGTCTGAGAGCCTGAATCTACTTTCTATTCCAATTTATTCTTTGTTTTATGATTTGTTTACTGAATACTGAAAGGATGTTTTGCAAATAATACATTTGTGAAAACCTTTTTTCTACATGGAACTAAACTTAAGAATGTTTTAACCCGTCATTGTGTATTTATCACTTAGTAATAATGTCATTAATTCAACTCTATGGCAACAAGTGCAATATTGGTGTGTAGATGGGATATCATACAATTTCTCCCATTTTCAAACTATTCTGTTCCCTATGTTTCTTTAAATAATTAGGCTGCACATTGTTAGAAATAAATGATAACAAGATTCCAATGTCCAAGAGAAGGACTTTTAAAAAAGAATGGATGTCCTAAGGTCACTTGTTATTTTGCATGGTAGACTTATCCACAAATTAATATTCTTTTCATACAAAGTACAAGAAAATAAAATTGTCAGAAGTGGGATTTGAACCCATGCCTCTTGACAGAGACCAGAACACCCATTTAGAGGAAGAATGCAATCTTGAGTCTGGCGCCTTAGACCGCTCGGCCATCCTGACAAGTACGTATGCCCTTTAAATTAAGTTGCCAATAAAAGATTATAATGTACAAAAAAAGGATTTTGGGGTATCTTTCAGCCAAATAATATGTACTGCTTGAAAAAAAGTAACATAAAATCAAGAACTTGGATTTATACAGTATACTACCGCTAAAGGTGAGCCATCACAATTAATACTTAAGAGAAACTGCTCAGGTTATAATGATATCCTTTATAATAACTATACAAATTATTTACTAAAATCTCTTTCAGGAAAAAACAGATTTATGTGTCTAGCAAGTAATTTTTGTAAACTTTTAGATATAGAGTCTGAGAGCCTGAATCTACTTTCTATTCCAATTTATTCTTTGTTTTATGATTTGTTTACTAAATACTGAAAGGATGTTTTGCAAATAATACATTTGTGAAAGCCTTTTTTCTACATGGAACTAAACTTAAGAATTTTTTAACCAGTCATTGTGTATTTATCACTTAGGAATAATGTCATTAATTCAACTCTATGGCAACAAGTGCAATATTGGTGTGTAGATGGGATATCATACAATTTCTCCCATTTTCAAACTATTCTGTTCCCTATGTTTCTTTAAATAATTAGGCTGCACATTGTTAGAAATAAATGATAACAAGATTCCAATGTCCAAGAGAAGGACTTTTAAAAAAGAATGGATATCCTAAGGGCACTTGTTATTTTGCATGGTAGACTTATCCACAAATTAATATTCTTTGTTTTATGATTTGTTTACTGAATACTGAAAGGATGTTTTGCAAATAATACATTTGTGAAAACCTTTTTTCTACATGGAACTAAACTTAAGAATTTTTTAACCAGTCATTGTGTATTTATCACTTAGGAATAATGTCATTAATTCAACTCTATGGCAACAAGTGCAATATTGGTGTGTAGATGGGATATCATATAATTTCTCCCATTTTCAAACTATTCTGTTCCCTATGTTTCTTTAAATAATTAGGCTGCACATTGTTAGAAATAAATGGTAATAAGATTCCAATGTCCAAGAGAAGGACTTTTAAAAGAGAATGGATGTCCTTAGGGAACTTGTTATTTTGCATGGTAGACTTATCCACAAATTAATATTCTTTTCATACAAAGTACAAGAAAATAAAATTGTCAGAAGTGGGATTTGAACCCACGCCTCTTTACAGAAACCAGAACACCCATTTAGAGGAAAAATGCAATCTTGAGTCTGGTGCCTTAGACCGCTCGGCCATCCTGACAAGTACATATGCCCTTTCAATTAAGTTGCCAATAAAAGATTATAATGTACAAAAAAAGGATTTTGGGGTATCTTTCAGCCAAATAATATGTACTGCTTGAAAAAAGTAACATAAAATCAAGAACTTGGATTTATACAGTATACTACCGCTAAAGGTGAGCCATCACAATTAATACTTAAGAAAAACTGCTCAGGTTATAATGATATCCTTTATAATAACTATACAAATTATTTACTAAAATCTCTTTCAGGAAAAAACAGATTTATGTGTCTAGCAAGTCATTTTTGTAAACTTTTAGATATAGAGTCTGAGAGCCTGAATCTACTTTCTATTCCAATTTATTCTTTGTTTTATGATTTGTTTACTGAATACTGAAAGGATGTTTTGCAAATAATACATTTGTGAAAACCTTTTTTCTACATGGAACTAAACTTAAGAATTTTTTAACCAGTCATTGTGTATTTATCACTTAGGAATAATGTCATTAATTCAACTCTATGGCAACAAGTGCAATATTGGTGTGTAGATGGGATATCATACAATTTCTCCCATTTTCAAACTATTCTGTTCCCTATGTTTCTTTAAATAATTAGGCTGCACATTGTTAGAAATAAATGGTAACAAGATTCCAATGTCCAAGAGAAGGACTTTTAAAAGAGAATGGATGTCCTAAGGTCACTTGTTATTTTGCATGGTAGACTTATCCACAAATTAATATTCTTTTCATACAAAGTACAAGAAAATAAAATTGTCAGAAGTGGGATTTGAACCCACGCCTCTTTACAGAGACCAGAACACCCATTTAGAGGAAGTATGCAAGCTTGAGTCTGGCGCCTTAGACCGCTCAGCCATCCTGACAAGTACATCTGCCCATTAAATTAAGTTGGCAATAAAAGATTATAATGTACAAAAAAAGGATTTTGGGGTATCTTTCAGCTAAATAATATGTACTGCTTGAAAAAAGTAACATAAAATCAAGAACTTGGATTTATACAGTATACTACCGCTAAAGGTGAGCCATCAAAAATAATACTTAAGAAAAACTGCTCAGGTTATAATGATATCCTTTATAATAACTATACAAATTATTTACTAAAATCTCTTTCAGGAAAAAACAGATTTATGTGTCTAGCAAGTAATTTTTGTAAACTTTTAGATATAGAGTCTAAGAGCCTGAATCTACTTTTCTTTTCCAATTTATTCTTTGTTTTATGATTTGTTTACTGAATACTGAAAGGATGTTTTGCAAATAATACATTTGTGAAAACCTTTTTTCTACATGGAACTAAACTTAAGAATTTTTTAACTAGTCATTGTATATTTATCACTTAGGAATAATGTAATTAATTCAACTCTATGGCAACAAGTGCAATATTGGTGTGTAGATGGGATATCATACAATTTCTCCCATTTTCAAACTATTCTGTTCCCTATGTTTCTTTAAATAATTAGGCTGCACATTGTTAGAAATAAATGGTAACAAGATTCCAATGTCCAAGAGAAGGACTTTTAAAAGAGAATGGATGTCCTAAGGGCACTTGTTATTTTGGATGGTAGACTTATCCACAAATTAATATTCTTTTCATACAAAGTACAAGAAAATAAAATTGTCAGAAGTGGGATTCAAACCCACGCCTCTTTACAGAGACCAGAACACCCATTTAGAGGAAGAATGCAATCTTGAGTCTGGCGCCTTAGACCGCTCGGCCATCCTGACAAGTACATCTGTCTGTTAAATTAAGTTGGCAATAAAAGATTATAATGTACAAAAAAAGGATTTTGGGGTATCTTTCAGCCAAATAATATGTACTGCTTGAAAAAAGTAACATAAAATCAAGAACTTGGATTTATACAGTATACTACCGCTAAAGGTGAGCCATCACAATTAATACTTAAGAAAAACTGCTCAGGTTATAACGATATCCTTTATAATAACTATACAAATTATTTACTAAAATCTCTTTCAGGAAAAAACAGATTTATGTGCCTAGCACGTAATTTTTGTAAACTTATAGATATAGAGTCTGAGAGCCTGAATCTACTTTCTATTCCAATTTATTCTTTGTTTTATGATTTGTTTACTGAATACTGAAAGGATGTTTTGCAAATAATACATTTGTGAAAACTTTTTTTTACATGGAACTAAACTTAAGAATTTTTTAACCAGTCATTGTGTATTTCTCACTTAGGAATAATGTCATTAATTCAACTCTATGGCAACAAGTGCAATATTGGTGTGTAGATGGGATATCATACAATTTCTCCCATTTTCAAACTATTCTGTTCCCTATGTTTCTTTAAATAATTAGGCTGCACATTGTTAGAAATAAATGGTAATAAGATTCCAATGTCCAAGAGAAGGACTTTTAAAAGAGAATGGATGTCCTTAGGGAACTTGTTATTTTGCATGGTAGACTTATCCACAAATTAATATTCTTTTCATACAAAGTACAAGAAAATAAAATTGTCAGAAGTGGGATTTGAACCCACGCCTCTTTACAGAGACCAGAACACCCACTTAGAAGAAGAATGCAATCTTGAGTCTGGCGCCTTAGACCGCTCGGCCATCCTGACAAGTACATATGCCCTTTAAATTAAGTTGCCAGTAAAAGATTATAATGTACAAAAAAAGGATTTTGGGGTATCTTTCAGCCAAATAATATGTACTGCTTGAAAAAAGTAACATAAAATCAAGAACTTGGATTTATACAGTATACTACCGCTAAAGGTGAGCCATCACAATTAATACTTAAGAAAAACTGCTCAGGTTATAATGATATCCTTTATAATAACTATACAAATTATTTACTAAAATCTCTTTCAGGAAAAAACAGATTTATGTGTCTAGCAAGTAATTTTTGTAAACTTTTAGATACAGAGTCTGAGAGCCTGAATCTACTTTCTATTCCAATTTATTCTTTGTTTTATGATTTGCTTACTGAATACTGAAAGGATGTTTTCCAAATAATACATTTGTGAAAACCTTTTTTCTACATGGAACTAAACTTAAGAATTTTTTAACCAGTCATTGTGTATTTATCACTTAGGAATAATGTCATTAATTCAACTCTATGGCAACAAGTGCAATATTGGTGTGTAGATGGGATATCATACAATTTCTCCCATTTTCAAACTATTCTGTTCCCTATGTTTCTTTAAATAATTAGGCTGCACATTGTTAGAAATAAATGGTAATAAGATTCCAATGTCCAAGAGAAGGACTTTTAAAAGAGAATGGATGTCCTAAGGGCACTTGTTATTTTGCATGGTAGACTTATCCACAAATCAATATTCTTTTCATACAAAGTACAAGAAAATAAAATTGTCAGAAGTGGGATTTGAACCCACGCCTCTTTACAGAAACCAGAACACCCATTTAGAGGAAAAATGCAATCTTGAGTCTGGTGCCTTAGACCGCTCGGCCATCCTGACAAGTACATATGCCCTTTCAATTAAGTTGCCAATAAAAGATTATAATGTACAAAAAAAGGATTTTGGGGTATCTTTCAGCCAAATAATATGTACTGCTTGAAAAAAGTAACATAAAATCAAGAACTTGGATTTATACAGTATACTACCGCTAAAGGTGAGCCATCACAATTAATACTTAAGAAAAACTGCTCAGGTTATAATGATATCCTTTATAATAACTATACAAATTATTTACTAAAATCTCTTTCAGGAAAAAACAGATTTATGTGTCTAGCAAGTCATTTTTGTAAACTTTTAGATATAGAGTCTGAGAGCCTGAATCTACTTTCTATTCCAATTTATTCTTTGTTTTATGATTTGTTTACTGAATACTGAAAGGATGTTTTGCAAATAATACATTTGTGAAAACCTTTTTTCTACATGGAACTAAACTTAAGAATTTTTTAACCAGTCATTGTGTATTTATCACTTAGGAATAATGTCATTAATTCAACTCTATGGCAACAAGTGCAATATTGGTGTGTAGATGGGATATCATACAATTTCTCCCATTTTCAAACTATTCTGTTCCCTATGTTTCTTTAAATAATTAGGCTGCACATTGTTAGAAATAAATGGTAACAAGATTCCAATGTCCAAGAGAAGGACTTTTAAAAGAGAATGGATGTCCTAAGGTCACTTGTTATTTTGCATGGTAGACTTATCCACAAATTAATATTCTTTTCATACAAAGTACAAGAAAATAAAATTGTCAGAAGTGGGATTTGAACCCACGCCTCTTTACAGAGACCAGAACACCCATTTAGAGGAAGTATGCAAGCTTGAGTCTGGCGCCTTAGACCGCTCAGCCATTCTGACAAGTACATCTGCCCATTAAATTAAGTTGGCAATAAAAGATTATAATGTACAAAAAAAGGATTTTGGGGTATCTTTCAGCTAAATAATATGTACTGCTTGAAAAAAGTAACATAAAATCAAGAACTTGGATTTATACAGTATACTACCGCTAAAGGTGAGCCATCAAAAATAATACTTAAGAAAAACTGCTCAGGTTATAATGATATCCTTTATAATAACTATACAAATTATTTACTAAAATCTCTTTCAGGAAAAAACAGATTTATGTGTCTAGCAAGTAATTTTTGTAAACTTTTAGATATAGAGTCTAAGAGCCTGAATCTACTTTTCTTTTCCAATTTATTCTTTGTTTTATGATTTGTTTACTGAATACTGAAAGGATGTTTTGCAAATAATACATTTGTGAAAACCTTTTTTCTACATGGAACTAAACTTAAGAATTTTTTAACTAGTCATTGTATATTTATCACTTAGGAATAATGTAATTAATTCAACTCTATGGCAACAAGTGCAATATTGGTGTGTAGATGGGATATCATACAATTTCTCCCATTTTCAAACTATTCTGTTCCCTATGTTTCTTTAAATAATTAGGCTGCACATTGTTAGAAATAAATGGTAACAAGATTCCAATGTCCAAGAGAAGGACTTTTAAAAGAGAATGGATGTCCTAAGGGCACTTGTTATTTTGGATGGTAGACTTATCCACAAATTAATATTCTTTTCATACAAAGTACAAGAAAATAAAATTGTCAGAAGTGGGATTCAAACCCACGCCTCTTTACAGAGACCAGAACACCCATTTAGAGGAAGAATGCAATCTTGAGTCTGGCGATTTAGACCGCTCGGCCATCCTGACAAGTACATCTGTCTGTTAAATTAAGTTGGCAATAAAAGATTATAATGTACAAAAAAAGGATTTTGGGGTATCTTTCAGCCAAATAATATGTACTGCTTGAAAAAAGTAACATAAAATCAAGAACTTGGATTTATACAGTATACTACCGCTAAAGGTGAGCCATCACAATTAATACTTAAGAAAAACTGCTCAGGTTATAACGATATCCTTTATAATAACTATACAAATTATTTACTAAAATCTCTTTCAGGAAAAAACAGATTTATGTGCCTAGCACGTAATTTTTGTAAACTTATAGATATAGAGTCTGAGAGCCTGAATCTACTTTCTATTCCAATTTATTCTTTGTTTTATGATTTGTTTACTGAATACTGAAAGGATGTTTTGCAAATAATACATTTGTGAAAACTTTTTTTTACATGGAACTAAACTTAAGAATTTTTTAACCAGTCATTGTGTATTTCTCACTTAGGAATAATGTCATTAATTCAACTCTATGGCAACAAGTGCAATATTGGTGTGTAGATGGGATATCATACAATTTCTCCCATTTTCAAACTATTCTGTTCCCTATGTTTCTTTAAATAATTAGGCTGCACATTGTTAGAAATAAATGGTAATAAGATTCCAATGTCCAAGAGAAGGACTTTTAAAAGAGAATGGATGTCCTAAGGGCACTTGTAATTTTGCATGGTAGACTTATCCACAAATTAATATTCTTTTCATACAAAGTACAAGAAAATAAAATTGTCAGAAGTGGGATTTGAACCCACGCCTCTTTACAGAGACCAGAACACCCATTTAGAGGAAGAATGCAATCTTGAGTCTGGCGCCTTAGACCGCTCGGCCATCCTGACAAGAACATATGCCCTCTAAATTAAGTTGCCAGTAAAAGATTATAATGTACAAAAAAAGGATTTTGGGGTATCTTTCAGCCAAATAATATGTACTGCTTGAAAAAAGTAACATAAAATCAAGAACTTGGATTTATACAGTATACTACCGCTAAAGGTGAGCCATCACAATTAATACTTAAGAAAAACTGCTCAGGTTATAATGATATCCTTTATAATTACTATACAAATTATTTACTAAAATCTCTTTCAGGAAAAAACAGATTTATGTGTCTAGCAAGTAATTTTTGTAAACTTTTAGATATAGAGTCTGAGAGCCTGAATCTACTTTCTATTAGAGATGAGCGCCGGAAATTTTTCGGGTTTTGTGTTTTGGTTTTGGGTTCGGTTCTGCGGCCGTGTTTTGGGTTCGACCGCGTTTTGGCAAAACCTCACCGAATTTTTTTTGTCGGATTCGGGTGTGTTTTGGATTCGGGTGTTTTTTTCAAAAAACCCTAAAAAACAGCTTAAATCATAGAATTTGGGGGTCATTTTGATCCCAAAGTATTATTAACCTCAAAAACCATAATTTCCACTCATTTTCAGTCTATTCTGAATACCTCACACCTCACAATATTATTTTTAGTCCTAAAATTTGCACCGAGGTCGCTGTGTGAGTAAGATAAGCGACCCTAGTGGCCGACACAAACACCGGGCCCATCTAGGAGTTGCACTGCAGTGTCACGCAGGATGTCCCTTCCAAAAAAAACTCCCCAAACAGCACATGACGCAAAGAAAAAAAGAGGCTCAATGAGGTAGCTGTGTGAGTAAGATAAGCGACCCTAGTGGCCAACACAAACACCGGGCCCATCTAGGAGTGGCACTGCAGTGTCACGCAGGATGTCCCTTCCAAAAAACCCTCCCCAAACAGCACATGACGCAAAGAAAAAAAGAGGCGCAATGAGGTAGCTGACTGTGTGAGTAAGATAAGCGACCCTAGTGGCCGACACAAACACCGGGCCCATCTAGGAGTGGCACTGCAGTGTCACGCAGGATGACCCTTCCAAAAAACCCTCCCCAAACAGCACATGACGCAAAGAAAAAAAGAGGCGCAATGAGGTAGCTGACTGTGTGAGTAAGATAAGCGACCCTAGTGGCCGACACAAACACCGGGCCCATCTAGGAGTGGCACTGCAGTGTCACGCAGGATGGCCCTTCCAAAAAACCCTCCCCAAACAGCACATGATGCAAAGAAAAATAAAAGAAAAAAGAGGTGCAAGATGGAATTGTCCTTGGGCCCTCCCACCCACCCTTATGTTGTATAAACAAAACAGGACATGCACACTTTAACCAACCCATCATTTCAGTGACAGGGTCTGCCACACGACTGTGACTGATATGACGGGTTGGTTTGGACCCCCCCCAAAAAGAAGCAATTAATCTCTCCTTGCACAAACTGGCTCTACAGAGGCAAGATGTCCACCTCATCATCATCCTCCGATATATCACCGTGTACATCCCCCTCCTCACAGATTATCAATTCGTCCCCACTGGAATCCACCATCTCAGCTCCCTGTGTACTTTGTGGAGGCAATTGCTGCTGGTCAATGTCTCCGCGGAGGAATTGATTATAATTCATTTTAATGAACATCATCTTCTCCACATTTTCTGGATGTAACCTCGTACGCCGATTGCTGACAAGGTGAGCGGCGGCACTAAACACTCTTTCGGAGTACACACTTGTGGGAGGGCAACTTAGGTAGAATAAAGCCAGTTTGTGCAAGGGCCTCCAAATTGCCTCTTTTTCCTGCCAGTATAAGTACGGACTGTGTGACGTGCCTACTTGGATGCGGTCACTCATATAATCCTCCACCATTCTTTCAATGTTGAGAGAATCATATGCAGTGACAGTAGACGACATGTCCGTAATCGTTGTCAGGTCCTTCAGTCCGGACCAGATGTCAGCATCAGCAGTCGCTCCAGACTGCCCTGCATCACCGCCAGCGGGTGGGCTCGGAATTCTGAGCCTTTTCCTCGCACCCCCAGTTGCGGGAGAATGTGAAGGAGGAGATGTTGACAGGTCGCGTTCCGCTTGACTTGACAATTTTCTCACCAGCAGGTCTTTCAACCCCAGCAGACTTGTGTCTGCCGGAAAGAGAGATCCAAGGTAGGCTTTAAATCTAGGATCGAGCATGGTGGCCAAAATGTAGTGCTCTGATTTCAACAGATTGACCACCCGTGAATCCTTGTTAAGCGAATTAAGGGCTCCATCCACAAGTCCCACATGCCTAGCGGAATCGCTCCGTGTTAGCTCCTCCTTCAATGTCTCCAGCTTCTTCTGCAAAAGCCTTATGAGGGGAATGACCTGACTCAGGCTGGCAGTGTCTGAACTGACTTCATGTGTGGCAAGTTCAAAGGGCATCAGAACCTTGCACAACGTTGAAATCATTCTCCACTGCGCTTGAGACAGGTGCATTCCACCTCCTATATCGTGCTCAATTGTATAGGCTTGAATGGCCTTTTGCTGCTCCTCCAACCTCTGAAGCATATAGAGGGTTGAATTCCACCTCGTTACCACTTCTTGCTTCAGATGATGGCAGGGCAGGTTCAGTAGTTTTTGGTGGTGCTCCAGTCTTCTGTACGTGGTGCCTGTACGCCGAAAGTGTCCCGCAATTCTTCTGGCCACCGACAGCATCTCTTGCACGCCCCTGTCGTTTTTTTAAAAATTCTTCACCACCAAATTCAAGGTATGTGCAAAACATGGGACGTGCTGGAATTTGCCCATATTTAATGCACACACAATATTGCTGGCGTTGTCCGATGCCACAAATACACAGGAGAGTCCAATTGGGGTAAGCCATTCCGCGATGATCTTCCTCAGTTGCCGTAAGAGGTTTTCAGCTGTGTGCGTATTCTGGAAACCGGTGATACAAAGCGTAGCCTGCCTAGGAAAGAGTTGGCGTTTGCGAGATGCTGCTACTGGTGCCGCCGCTGCTGTTCTTGCGGCGGGAGTCCATACATCTACCCAGTGGGCTGTCACAGTCATATAGTCCTGACCCTGCCCTGCTCCACTTGTCCACATGTCCGTGGTTAAGTGGACATTGGGTACAGCTGCATTTTTTAGGACACTGGTGACTCTTTTTCTGAGGTCTGTGTACATTTTCGGTATCGCCTGCCTAGAGAAATGGAACCTAGATGGTATTTGGTACCGGGGACACAGTACCTCCAACAAGTCTCTAGTTGGCTCTGCAGTAATGATGGATACCGGAACCACGTTTCTCACCACCCAGGATGCCAAGGCCTCAGTTATCCGCTTTGCAGTAGGATGACTGCTGTGATATTTCATCTTCCTCGCAAAGGACTGTTGGACAGTCAATTGCTTGGTGGAAGTAGTAAAAGTGGTCTTACGACTTCCCCTCTGGGATGACCATCGACTCCCAGCAGCAACAACAGCAGCGCCAGCAGCAGTAGGCGTTACACGCAAGGATGCATCGGAGGAATCCCAGGCAGGAGAGGAATCGTCAGAATTGCCAGTGACATGGCCTGCAGGACTATTGGCATTCCTGGGGAAGGAGGAAATTGACACTGAGGGAGTTGGTGGGGTGGTTTGCGTGAGCTTGGTTACAAGAGGAAGGTATTTACTGGTCAGTGGACTGCTTCCGCTGTCACCCAAAGTTTTTGAACTTGTCACTGACTTATTATGAATGCGCTGCAGGTGACGTATAAGGGAGGATGTTCCGAGGTGGTTAACGTCCTTACCCCTACTTATTACAGCTTGACAAAGGCAACACACGGCTTGACACCTGTTGTCCGCATTTCTGGTGAAATACTTCCACACCGAAGAGCTGATTTTTTTGGTATTTTCACCATGCATGTCAGTGGCCATATTCCTCCCACGGACAACAGGTGTCTCCCCGGGTGCCTGACTTAAACAAACCACCTCACCATCAGAATCCTCCTGGTCAATTTTCTCCCCAGCGCCAGCAACACCCATATCCTCCTCATCCTGGTGTACTTCAACACTGACATCTTCAATCTGACTATCAGGAACTGGACTGCGGGTGCTCCTTCCAGCACTTGCAGGGGGCGTGCAAATGGTGGAAGGCGCATGCTCTTCACGTCCAGTGTTGGGAAGGTCAGGCATCGCAACCGACACAATTGGAGTCGGACTCTCCTTGTGGATTTGGGATTTCGAAGAACGCACAGTTCTTTGCGGTGCTACTGCTTTTGCCAGCTTGAGTCTTTTCATTTTTCTAGCGAGAGGCTGAGTGCTTCCATCCTCATGTGAAGCTGAACCACTAGCCATGAACATAGGCCAGGGCCTCAGCCGTTCCTTGCCACTCCGTGTGGTAAATGGCATATTGGCAAGTTTACGCTTCTCCTCCGACAATTTTATTTTAGGTTTTGGAGTCCTTTTTTTACTGATATTTGGTGTTTTGGATTTGACATGCTCTGTACTATGACATTGGGCATCGGCCTTGGCAGACGACGTTGCTGGCATTTCATCGTCTCGGCCATGACTAGTGGCAGCAGCTTCAGCACGAGGTGGAAGTGGATCTTGATCTTTCCCTAATTTTGGAACCTCAACATTTTTGTTCTCCATATTTTAATAGGCACAACTAAAAGGCACCTCAGGTAAACAATGGAGATGGATGGATACTAGTATACAATTATGGATGGACTGCCGAGTGCCGACACAGAGGTAGCTACAGCCGTGGACTACCATACTGTACTGTGTCTGCTGCTAATATAGACTGGTTGATAAAGAGATGTAGTATGTATGTATAAAAAAGAAAGAAAAAAAAACCACGGGTAGGTGGTATACAATTATGGACGGACTGCCGAGTGCCGACACAGAGGTAGCTACAGCCGTGGACTACCGTACTGTGTCTGCTGCTAATATAGACTGGTTGATAAAGAGATGTAGTATGTATGTATAAAGAAGAAAGAAAAAAAAACCACGGGTAGGTGGTATACAATTATGGACGGACTGCCGAGTGCCGACACAGAGGTAGCTACAGCCGTGGACTACCGTACTGTACTGTGTCTGCTGCTAATATAGACTGGATGATAATGAGATGTAGTATGTATAAAGAAGAAAAAAAAAACCACGGGTAGGTGGTATACAATTATGGATGGACTGCCGAGTGCCGACACAGAGGTAGCTACAGCCGTGGACTACCGTACTGTACTGTGTCTGCTGCTAATATAGACTGGTTGATAATGAGATGTAGTATGTATGTATAAAGAAGAAAGAAAAAAAAACCACGGGTAGGTGGTATACAATTATGGACGGACTGCCGAGTGCCGACACAGAGGTAGCTACAGCCGTGGACTACCGTACTGTACTGTGTCTGCTGCTAATATAGACTGGATGATAATGAGATGTAGTATGTATAAAGAAGAAAGAAAAAAAAACCACGGGTAGGTGGTATACAATTATGGATGGACTGCCGAGTGCCGACACAGAGGTAGCTACAGCCGTGGACTACCGTACTGTACTGTGTCTGCTGCTAATATAGACTGGATGATAATGAGATGTAGTATGTATAAAGAAGAAAAAAAAAACACGGGTAGGTGGTATACAATTATGGATGGACTGCCGAGTGCCGACACAGAGGTAGCTACAGCCGTAGACTACCGTACTGTACTGTGTCTGCTGCTAATATAGACTGGATGATAATGAGATGTAGTATGTATAAAGAAGAAAGAAAAAAAAACCACGGGTAGGTGGTATACAATTATGGACGGACTGCCTAGTGCCGACACAGAGGTAGCTACAGCCGTGGACTACCGTACTGTACTGTGTCTGCTGCTAATATAGACTGGTTGATAATGAGATGTAGTATGTATAAAGAAGAAAGAAAAAAAAACCACGGGTAGGTGGTATACAATTATGGATGGACTGCCGAGTGCCGACACAGAGGTAGCTACAGCCGTGGACTACCGTACTGTACTGTGTCTGCTGCTAATATAGACTGGATGATAATGAGATGTAGTATGTATAAAGAAGAAAAAAAAAACACGGGTAGGTGGTATACAATTATGGATGGACTGCCGAGTGCCGACACAGAGGTAGCTACAGCCGTGGACTACCGTACTGTACTGTGTCTGCTGCTAATATAGACTGGATGATAATGAGATGTAGTATGTATAAAGAAGAAAGAAAAAAAAAACCACGGGTAGGTGGTATACAATTATGGATGGACTGCCGAGTGCCGACACAGAGGTAGCTACAGCCGTGAACTACCGTACTGTCTCTGCTGTGACTGGATGATAAATAATGATATAAAAAAATATATATATATCACTACTGCAGCCGGACAGGTATATATTATATAATGACGGACCTGCTGGACACTGTCTGTCAGCAGAATGAGTTTTTTATAGAATAAAAAAACACCACACAAGTCACACGACGAATGTTTAACTTTTTCAGGCAATCACAATATAGTATACTATACTGGTGGTCAGTGTGGTCAGGTCACTGGTCAGTCACACTGGCAGTGGCACTCCTGCAGCAAAAGTGTGCACTGTTTAATTTTAATAATATGTACTCCTGGCTCCTGCTATAACCTATAACTGCTCCCCAGTCTCCCCCACAATTAAGCTGTGTGAGCACAGTCAGATATTATACATAGATGATGCAGCACACTGGGCTGAGCACAGATATGGTATGTGACTGAGTCACTGTGTATCGTTTTTTTCAGGCAGAGAACGGATTATATTAAATAAAACTGCACTGGTGGTCACTGGTCAGTGGTCAGTCACTAGTAAACTCTGCACTCTCTAGTACTCCTAAGCTCCAGTAAATCAAGTGTCTCTGTCTCAATCTCACTCTCTCTCTTCTAATCTAAATGGAGAGGACGCCAGCCACGTCCTCTCCCTATCAATCTCAATGCACGTGTGAAAATGGTGGCGACGCGCGGCTCCTTATATAGAATCCGAGTCTCGCGATAGAATCCGAGCCTCGCGAGAATCCGACAGCGTCATGATGACGTTCGGGCGCGCTCGGGTTAACCGAGCAAGGCGGGAAGATCCGAGTCGCTCGGATCCGTGTAAAAAAAGCTGAAGTTCGGGCGGGTTCGGATTCCGAGGAACCGAACCCGCTCATCTCTACTTTCTATTCCAATTTATTCTTTGTTTTATGATTTGTTTACTGAATACTGAAAGGGTGTTTTGCAAATAATACATTTGTGAAAACCTTTTTTCTACATGGAACTAAACTTAAGAATTTTTTAACCAGTCATTGTGTATTTATCACTTAGGAATAATGTCATTAATTCAACTCTATGGCAACAAGTGCAATATTGGTGTGTAGATGGGATATCATACAATTTCTCCCATTTTCAAACTGTTCTGTTCCCTATGTTTCTTTAAATAATTAGGCTGCACATTGTTAGAAATAAATGGTAACAAGATTCCAATGTCCAAGAGAAGGACTTTTAAAAGAGAATGGATGTCCTAAGGTCACTTGTTATTTTGCATGGTAGACTTATCCACTAATTAATATTCTTTTCATACAAAGTACAAGAAAATAAAATTGTCAGAAGTGGGATTTGAACCCACGCCTCTTTACAGAGACCAGAACACCTATTTAGAGGAAGAACGCAATCTTGAGTCTGGCGCCTTAGACCGCTTGGCCATCCTGACAAGTACATATGCCCATTAAATTAAGTTGCCAATAAAAGATTATAATGTACAAAAAAAGGATTTTGGGGTATCTTTCAGCCAAATAATATGTACTGCTTGAAAAAAGTAACATAAAATCAAGAACTTGGATTTATACAGTATACTACCGCTAAAGGTGAGCCATCACAATTAATACTTAAGAAAAACTGCTCAGGTTATAATGATATCCTTTATAATAACTATACAAATTATTTACTAAAATCTCTTTCAGGAAAAAACAGATTTATGTGTCTAGCAAGTAATTTTTGTAAACTTTTAGATATAGAGTCTGAGAGCCTGAATCTACTTTCTATTCCAATTTATTCTTTGTTTTATGATTTTTTTACTGAATACTGAAAGGATGTTTTGCAAATAATACATTTGTGAAAACCTTTTTTCTACATGGAACTAAACGTAAGAATTTTTTAACCAGTCATTGTGTATTTATCACTTAGGAATAATGTCATTAATTCAACTCTATGGCAACAAGTGCAATATTGGTGTGTAGATGGGATATCATACAATTTCTCCCATTTTCAAACTATTCTGTTCCCTATGTTTCTTTAAATAATTAGGCTGCACATTGTTAGAAATAAATGGTAATAAGATTCCAATGTCCAAGAGAAGGACTTTTAAAAGAGAATGGATGTCCTAAGGGCACTTGTAATTTTGCATGGTAGACTTATCCACAAATTAATATTCTTTTCATACAAAGTACAAGAAAATAAAATTGTCAGAAGTGGGATTTGAACCCACGCCTCTTTACAGAGACCAGAACACCCATTTAGAGGAAGAATGCAATCTTGAGTCTGGCGCCTTAGACCGCTCGGCCATCCTGACAAGAACATATGCCCTCTAAATTAAGTTGCCAGTAAAAGATTATAATGTACAAAAAAAGGATTTTGGGGTATCTTTCAGCCAAATAATATGTACTGCTTGAAAAAAGTAACATAAAATCAAGAACTTGGATTTATACAGTATACTACCGCTAAAGGTGAGCCATCACAATTAATACTAAAGAAAAACTGCTCAGGTTATAATGATATCCTTTATAATTACTATACAAATTATTTACTAAAATCTCTTTCAGGAAAAAACAGATTTATGTGTCTAGCAAGTAATTTTTGTAAACTTTTAGATATAGAGTCTGAGAGCCTGAATCTACTTTCTATTCCAATTTATTCTTTGTTTTATGATTTTTTTACTGAATACTGAAAGGGTGTTTTGCAAATAATACATTTGTGAAAACCTTTTTTCTACATGGAACTAAACGTAAGAATTTTTTAACCAGTCATTGTGTATTTATCACTTAGGAATAATGTCATTAATTCAACTCTATGGCAACAAGTGCAATATTGGTGTGTAGATGGGATATCATACAATTTCTCCCATTTTCAAACTATTCTGTTCCCTATGTTTCTTTAAATAATTAGGCTGCACATTGTTAGAAATAAATGGTAACAAGATTCCAATGTCCAAGAGAAGGACTTTTAAAAGAGAATGGATGTCCTAAGGTCACTTGTTATTTTGCATGGTAGACTTATCCACAAATTAATATTCTTTTCATACAAAGTACAAGAAAATAAAATTGTCAGAAGTGGGATTTGAACCCACGCCTCTTTACAGAGACCAGAACACCCATTTAGAGGAAGAACGCAATCTTGAGTCTGGCGCCTTAGACCGCTCGGCCATCCTGACAAGTACATATGCCCATTAAATTAAGTTGGCAATAAAAGATTATAATGTACAAAAAAAGGATTTTGGGGTATCTTTCAGCCAAATAATATGTACTGCTTGAAAAAAGTAACATAAAATCAAGAACTTGGATTTATACAGTATACTACCGCTAAAGGTGAGCCATCACAATTAATACTTAAGAAAAACTGCTCAGGTTATAATGATATCCTTTATAATAACTATACAAATTATTTACTAAAATCTCTTTCAGGAAAAAACAGATTTATGTGTCTAGCAAGTAATTTTTGTAAACTTTTAGATATAGAGTCTGAGAGCCTGAATCTACTTTCTATTCCAATTTATTCTTTGTTTTATGATTTTTTTACTGAATACTGAAAGGATGTTTTGCAAATAATACATTTGTGAAAACCTTTTTTCTACATGGAACTAAACGTAAGAATTTTTTAACCAGTCATTGTGTATTTATCACTTAGGAATAATGTCATTAATTCAACTCTATGGCAACAAGTGCAATATTGGTGTGTAGATGGGATATCATACAATTTCTCCCATTTTCAAACTATTCTGTTCCCTATATTTCTTTAAATAATTAGGCTGCACATTGTTAGAAATAAATGGTAATAAGATTCCAATGTCCAAGAGAAGGACTTTTAAAGGAGAATGGATGTCCTAAGGGCACTTGTAATTTTGCATGGTAGACTTATCCACAAATTAATATTCTTTTCATACAAAGTACAAGAAAATAAAATTGTCAGAAGTGGGATTTGAACCCACGCCTCTTTACAGAGACCAGAACACCCATTTAGAGGAAGAATGCAATCTTGAGTCTGGCGCCTTAGACCGCTCGGCCATCCTGACAAGGATGGCCGAGCGTTAACCACGTTAACCACCTCGGAACATCCTCCCTTATACGTCACCTGCAGCGCATTCATAATAAGTCAGTGACAAGTTCAAAAACTTGGGCCGACAGCGGAAGCAGTCCACTGACCAGTAAATCCCTTCCTCTTGTAACCAAGCTCACGCAAACCACCCCACCAACTCCCTCAGTGTCAATTTCCTCCTTCCCCAGGAATGCCAATAGTCCTGCAGGCCATGTCACTGGCAATTCTGACGAGTCCTCTCCTGCCTGGGATTCCTCCGATGCATCCTTGCGTGTAACGCCTACTGCTGCTGGCGCTGCTGTTGTTGCTGCTGGGAGTCGATGGTCATCCCAGAGGGGAAGTCGTAAGACCACTTTTACTACTTCCACCAAGCAATTGACTGTCCAACAGTCCTTTGCGAGGAAGATGAAATATCACAGCAGTCATCCTACTGCAAAGCGGATAACTGAGGCCTTGACATCCTGGGTGGTGAGAAACGTGGTTCCGGTATCCATCATTACTGCAGAGCCAACTAGAGACTTGTTGGAGGTACTGTGTCCCCGGTACCAAATACCATCTAGGTTCCATTTCTCTAGGCAGGCGATACCGAAAATGTACACAGACCTCAGAAAAAGAGTCACCAGTGTCCTAAAAAATGCAGCTGTACCCAATGTCCACTTAACCACGGACATGTGGACAAGTGGAGCAGGGCAGGGTCAGGACTATATGACTGTGACAGCCCACTGGGTAGATGTATGGACTCCCGCCGCAAGAACAGCAGCGGCGGCACCAGTAGCAGCATCTCGCAAACGCCAACTCTTTCCTAGGCAGGCTACGCTTTGTATCACCGGTTTCCAGAATACGCACACAGCTGAAAACCTCTTACGGCAACTGAGGAAGATCATCGCGGAATGGCTTACCCCAATTGGACTCTCCTGTGGATTTGTGGCATCGGACAACGCCAGCAATATTGTGTGTGCATTAAATATGGGCAAATTCCAGCACGTCCCATGTTTTGCACATACCTTGAATTTGGTGGTGCAGAATTTTTTAAAAAAACGACAGGGGCGTGCAAGAGATGCTGTCGGTGGCCAGAAGAATTGCGGGACACTTTCGGCGTACAGGCACCACGTACAGAAGACTGGAGCACCACCAAAAACTACTGAACCTGCCCTGCCATCATCTGAAGCAAGAAGTGGTAACGAGGTGGAATTCAACCCTCTATATGCTTCAGAGGTTGGAGGAGCAGCAAAAGGCCATTCAAGCCTATACAATTGAGCACGATATAGTAGGTGGAATGCACCTGTCTCAGGCGCAGTGGAGAATGATTTCAACGTTGTGCAAGGTTCTGATGCCCTTTGAACTTGCCACACGTGAAGTCAGTTCAGACACTGCCAGCCTGAGTCAGGTCATTCCCCTCATCAGGCTTTTGCAGAAGAAGCTGGAGACATTGAAGGAGGAGCTAACACGGAGCGATTCCGCTAGGCATGTGGGACTTGTGGATGGAGCCCTTAATTCGCTTAACAAGGATTCACGGGTGGTCAATCTGTTGAAATCAGAGCACTACATTTTGGCCACCGTGCTCGATCCTAGATTTAAAGCCTACCTTGGATCTCTCTTTCCGGCAGACACAAGTCTGCTGGGGTTGAAAGACCTGCTGGTGACAAAATTGTCAAGTCAAGCGGAACGCGACCTGTCAACATCTCCTCCTTCACATTCTCCCGCAACTGGGGGTGCGAGGAAAAGGCTCAGAATTCCGAGCCCACCCGCTGGCGGTGATGCAGGGCAGTCTGGAGCGACTGCTGATGCTGACATCTGGTCCGGACTGAAGGACCTGACAACGATTACGGACATGTCGTCTACTGTCACTGCATATGATTCTCTCAACATTGATAGAATGGTGGAGGATTATATGAGTGACCGCATCCAAGTAGGCACGTCACACAGTCCGTACTTATACTGGCAGGAAAAAGAGGCAATTTGGAGGCCCTTGCACAAACTGGCTTTATTCTACCTAAGTTGCCCTCCCACAAGTGTGTACTCCGAAAGAGTGTTTAGTGCCGCCGCTCACCTTGTCAGCAATCGGCGTACGAGGTTACATCCAGAAAATGTGGAGAAGATGATGTTCATTAAATGGAATTATAATCAATTCCTCCGCGGAGACATTGACCAGCAGCAATTGCCTCCACAAAGTACACAGGGAGCTGAGATGGTGGATTCCAGTGGGGACGAATTGATAATCTGTGAGAAGGGGGATGTACACGGTGATATATCGGAGGGTGATGATGAGGTGGACATCTTGCCTCTGTAGAGCCAGTTTGTGCAAGGAGAGATTAATTGCTTCTTTTTGGGGGGGGGGTCCAAACCAACCCGTCATATCAGTCACAGTCGTGTGGCAGACCCTGTCACTGAAATGATGGGTTGGTTAAAGTGTGCATGTCCTGTTTTGTTTATACAACATAAGGGTGGGTGGGAGGGCCCAAGGACAATTCCATCTTGCACCTCTTTTTTCTTTTCTTTTTCTTTGCATCATGTGCTGATTGGGGAGGGTTTTTTGGAAGGGACATCCTGCGTGACACTGCAGTGCCACTCCTAAATGGGCCCGGTGTTTGTGTCGGCCACTAGGATCGCTAATCTTACTCACACAGCTACCTCATTGCGCCTCTTTTTTTCTTTGCGTCATGTGCTGTTTGGGGAGGGTTTTTTGGAAGGGACATCCTGCGTGACACTGCAGTGCCACTCCTAGATGGGCCCGGTGTTTGTGTCGGCCACTAGGGTCGCTAATCTTACTCACACAGCTACCTCATTGCGCCTCTTTTTTTCTTTGCGTCATGTGCTGTTTGGGGAGGGTTTTTTGGAAGGGCCATCCTGCGTGACACTGCAGTGCCACTCCTAGATGGGCCCGGTGTTTGTGTCGGCCACTAGGGTCGCTAATCTTACTCACACAGCTACCTCATTGCGCCTCTTTTTTTCTTTGCGTCATGTGCTGTTTGGGGAGGGTTTTTTGGAAGGGACATCCTGCGTGACACTGCAGTGCCACTCCTAGATGGGCCCGGTGTTTGTGTCGGCCACTAGGGTCGCTTATCTTACTCACACAGCGACCTCGGTGCAAATTTTAGGACTAAAAATAATATTGTGAGGTGTGAGGTATTCAGAATAGACTGAAAATGAGTGTAAATTATGGTTTTTGAGGTTAATAATACTTTGGGATCAAAATGACCCCCAAATTCTATGATTTAAGCTGTTTTTTAGTGTTTTTTGAAAAAAACACCCGAATCCAAAACACACCCGAATCCGACAAAAAAAATTCGGTGAGGTTTTGCCAAAACGCGTTCGAACCCAAAACACGGCCGCGGAACCGAACCCAAAACCAAAACACAAAACCCGAAAAATTTCAGGCGCTCATCTCTAGTATTTATCACTTAGGAATAATGTCATTAATTCAACTCTATGGCAACAAGTGCAATATTGGTGTGTAGATGGGATATCATACAATTTCTCCCATTTTCAAACTATTCTGTTCCCTATGTTTCTTTAAATAATTAGGCTGCACATTGTTAGAAATAAATGGTAATAAGATTCCAATGTCCAAGAGAAGGACTTTTAAAAGAGAATGGATGTCCTAAGGGCACTTGTAATTTTGCATGGTAGACTTATCCACAAATTAATATTCTTTTCATACAAAGTACAAGAAAATAAAATTGTCAGAAGTGGGATTTGAACCCACGCCTCTTTACAGAGACCAGAACACCCATTTAGAGGAAGAATGCAATCTTGAGTCTGGCGCCTTAGACCGCTCGGCCATCCTGACAAGAACATATGCCCTCTAAATTAAGTTGCCAGTAAAAGATTATAATGTACAAAAAAAGGATTTTGGGGTATCTTTCAGCCAAATAATATGTACTGCTTGAAAAAAGTAACATAAAATCAAGAACTTGGATTTATACAGTATACTACCGCTAAAGGTGAGCCATCACAATTAATACTTAAGAAAAACTGCTCAGGTTATAATGATATCCTTTATAATTACTATACAAATTATTTACTAAAATCTCTTTCAGGAAAAAACAGATTTATGTGTCTAGCAAGTAATTTTTGTAAACTTTTAGATATAGAGTCTGAGAGCCTGAATCTACTTTCTATTCCAATTTATTCTTTGTTTTATGATTTTTTTACTGAATACTGAAAGGGTGTTTTGCAAATAATACATTTGTGAAAACCTTTTTTCTACATGGAACTAAACGTAAGAATTTTTTAACCAGTCATTGTGTATTTATCACTTAGGAATAATGTCATTAATTCAACTCTATGGCAACAAGTGCAATATTGGTGTGTAGATGGGATATCATACAATTTCTCCCATTTTCAAACTATTCTGTTCCCTATGTTTCTTTAAATAATTAGGCTGCACATTGTTAGAAATAAATGGTAACAAGATTCCAATGTCCAAGAGAAGGACTTTTAAAAGAGAATGGATGTCCTAAGGTCACTTGTTATTTTGCATGGTAGACTTATCCACAAATTAATATTCTTTTCATACAAAGTACAAGAAAATAAAATTGTCAGAAGTGGGATTTGAACCCACGCCTCTTTACAGAGACCAGAACACCCATTTAGAGGAAGAACGCAATCTTGAGTCTGGCGCCTTAGACCGCTCGGCCATCCTGACAAGTACATATGCCCATTAAATTAAGTTGGCAATAAAAGATTATAATGTACAAAAAAAGGATTTTGGGGTATCTTTCAGCCAAATAATATGTACTGCTTGAAAAAAGTAACATAAAATCAAGAACTTGGATTTATACAGTATACTACCGCTAAAGGTGAGCCATCACAATTAATACTTAAGAAAAACTGCTCAGGTTATAATGATATCCTTTATAATAACTATACAAATTATTTACTAAAATCTCTTTCAGGAAAAAACAGATTTATGTGTCTAGCAAGTAATTTTTGTAAACTTTTAGATATAGAGTCTGAGAGCCTGAATCTACTTTCTATTCCAATTTATTCTTTGTTTTATGATTTTTTTACTGAATACTGAAAGGATGTTTTGCAAATAATACATTTGTGAAAACCTTTTTTCTACATGGAACTAAACGTAAGAATTTTTTAACCAGTCATTGTGTATTTATCACTTAGGAATAATGTCATTAATTCAACTCTATGGCAACAAGTGCAATATTGGTGTGTAGATGGGATATCATACAATTTCTCCCATTTTCAAACTATTCTGTTCCCTATGTTTCTTTAAATAATTAGGCTGCACATTGTTAGAAATAAATGGTAATAAGATTCCAATGTCCAAGAGAAGGACTTTTAAAAGAGAATGGATGTCCTAAGGGCACTTGTAATTTTGCATGGTAGACTTATCCACAAATTAATATTCTTTTCATACAAAGTACAAGAAAATAAAATTGTCAGAAGTGGGATTTGAACCCACGCCTCTTTACAGAGACCAGAACACCCATTTAGAGGAAGAATGCAATCTTGAGTCTGGCGCCTTAGACCGCTCGGCCATCCTGACAAGGATGGCCGAGCGTTAACCACGTTAACCACCTCGGAACATCCTCCCTTATACGTTCACCTGCAGCGCATTCATAATAAGTCAGTGACAAGGTTCTAAAACTTGGGCCGACAGCGGAAGCAGTCCACTGACCAGTAAATCCCTTCCTCTTGTAACCAAGCTCACGCAAACCACCCCACCAACTCCCTCAGTGTCAATTTCCTCCTTCCCCAGGAATGCCAATAGTCCTGCAGGCCATGTCACTGGCAATTCTGACGAGTCCTCTCCTGCCTGGGATTCCTCCGATGCATCCTTGCGTGTAACGCCTACTGCTGCTGGCGCTGCTGTTGTTGCTGCTGGGAGTCGATGGTCATCCCAGAGGGGAAGTCGTAAGACCACTTTTACTACTTCCACCAAGCAATTGACTGTCCAACAGTCCTTTGCGAGGAAGATGAAATATCACAGCAGTCATCCTACTGCAAAGCGGATAACTGAGGCCTTGACATCCTGGGTGGTGAGAAACGTGGTTCCGGTATCCATCATTACTGCAGAGCCAACTAGAGACTTGTTGGAGGTACTGTGTCCCCGGTACCAAATACCATCTAGGTTCCATTTCTCTAGGCAGGCGATACCGAAAATGTACACAGACCTCAGAAAAAGAGTCACCAGTGTCCTAAAAAATGCAGCTGTACCCAATGTCCACTTAACCACGGACATGTGGACAAGTGGAGCAGGGCAGGGTCAGGACTATATGACTGTGACAGCCCACTGGGTAGATGTATGGACTCCCGCCGCAAGAACAGCAGCGGCGGCACCAGTAGCAGCATCTCGCAAACGCCAACTCTTTCCTAGGCAGGCTACGCTTTGTATCACCGGTTTCCAGAATACGCACACAGCTGAAAACCTCTTACGGCAACTGAGGAAGATCATCGCGGAATGGCTTACCCCAATTGGACTCTCCTGTGGATTTGTGGCATCGGACAACGCCAGCAATATTGTGTGTGCATTAAATATGGGCAAATTCCAGCACGTCCCATGTTTTGCACATACCTTGAATTTGGTGGTGCAGAATTTTTTAAAAAAACGACAGGGGCGTGCAAGAGATGCTGTCGGTGGCCAGAAGAATTGCGGGACACTTTCGGCGTACAGGCACCACGTACAGAAGACTGGAGCACCACCAAAAACTACTGAACCTGCCCTGCCATCATCTGAAGCAAGAAGTGGTAATGAGGTGGAATTCAACCCTCTATATGCTTCAGAGGTTGGAGGAGCAGCAAAAGGCCATTCAAGCCTATACAATTGAGCACGATATAGTAGGTGGAATGCACCTGTCTCAGGCGCAGTGGAGAATGATTTCAACGTTGTGCAAGGTTCTGATGCCCTTTGAACTTGCCACACGTGAAGTCAGTTCAGACACTGCCAGCCTGAGTCAGGTCATTCCCCTCATCAGGCTTTTGCAGAAGAAGCTGGAGACATTGAAGGAGGAGCTAACACGGAGCGATTCCGCTAGGCATGTGGGACTTGTGGATGGAGCCCTTAATTCGCTTAACAAGGATTCACGGGTGGTCAATCTGTTGAAATCAGAGCACTACATTTTGGCCACCGTGCTCGATCCTAGATTTAAAGCCTACCTTGGATCTCTCTTTCCGGCAGACACAAGTCTGCTGGGGTTGAAAGACCTGCTGGTGACAAAATTGTCAAGTCAAGCGGAACGCGACCTGTCAACATCTCCTCCTTCACATTCTCCCGCAACTGGGGGTGCGAGGAAAAGGCTCAGAATTCCGAGCCCACCCGCTGGCGGTGATGCAGGGCAGTCTGGAGCGACTGCTGATGCTGACATCTGGTCCGGACTGAAGGACCTGACAACGATTACGGACATGTCGTCTACTGTCACTGCATATGATTCTCTCAACATTGATAGAATGGTGGAGGATTATATGAGTGACCGCATCCAAGTAGGCACGTCACACAGTCCGTACTTATACTGGCAGGAAAAAGAGGCAATTTGGAGGCCCTTGCACAAACTGGCTTTATTCTACCTAAGTTGCCCTCCCACAAGTGTGTACTCCGAAAGAGTGTTTAGTGCCGCCGCTCACCTTGTCAGCAATCGGCGTACGAGGTTACATCCAGAAAATGTGGAGAAGATGATGTTCTTTAAATGGAATTATAATCAATTCCTCCGCGGAGACATTGACCAGCAGCAATTGCCTCCACAAAGTACACAGGGAGCTGAGATGGTGGATTCCAGTGGGGACGAATTGATAATCTGTGAGGAGGGGGATGTACACGGTGATATATCGGAGGGTGATGATGAGGTGGACATCTTGCCTCTGTAGAGCCAGTGTGCAAGGAGAGATTAATTGCTTCTTTTTTGGGGGGGGGTCCAAACCAACCCGTCATATCAGTCACAGTCGTGTGGCAGACCCTGTCACTGAAATGATGGGTTGGTTAAAGTGTGCATGTCCTGTTTTGTTTATACAACATAAGGGTGGGTGGGAGGGCCCAAGGACAATTCCATCTTGCACCTCTTTTTTCTTTTCTTTTTCTTTGCATCATGTGCTGATTGGGGAGGGTTTTTTGGAAGGGACATCCTGCGTGACACTGCAGTGCCACTCCTAAATGGGCCCGGGTGTTTGTGTCGGCCACTAGGGTCGCTAATCTTACTCACACAGCTACCTCATTGCGCCTCTTTTTTTCTTTGCGTCATGTGCTGTTTGGGGAGGGTTTTTTGGAAGGGACATCCTGCGTGACACTGCAGTGCCACTCCTAGATGGGCCCGGTGTTTGTGTCGGCCACTAGGGTCGCTAATCTTACTCACACAGCTACCTCATTGCGCCTCTTTTTTTCTTTGCGTCATGTGCTGTTTGGGGAGGGTTTTTTGGAAGGGACATCCTGCGTGACACTGCAGTGCCACTCCTAGATGGGCCCGGTGTTTGTGTCGGCCACTAGGGTCGCTAATCTTACTCACACAGCTACCTCATTGCGCCTCTTTTTTTCTTTGCGTCATGTGCTGTTTGGGGGAGGGTTTTTTTGGAAGGGCCATCCTGCGTGACACTGCAGTAGCCACTCCTAGATGGGCCCCGGTGTTTTGTGTCGTGCCACTAGGGTCGCTAATCTTACTCACACAGCTACCTCATTGCACCTCTTTTTTTCTTTGCATCATGTGCTGTTTGGGGAGGGTTTTTTGGAAGGGACATCCTGCGTGACACCTGCAGTGCCACTCCTAGATGGGCCCGGTGTTTGTGTCGGCCACTAGGGTCGCTTATCTTACTCACACAGCGACCTTCGGTGCAAATTTTAGGACTAAAAATAATATTGTGAGGTGTGAGGTATTCAGAATAGACTGAAAATGAGTGTAAATTATGGTTTTTGAGGTTAATAATACTTTGGGATCAAAATGACCCCCAAATTCTATGATTTAAGCTGTTTTTTTAGTGTTTTTTGAAAAAAACACCCGAATCCAAAACACACCCGAATCCGACAAAAAAAAATTCGGTGAGGTTTTGCCAAAACGCGTTCGAACCCAAAACACGGGCCGCGGGAACCGAACCCAAAACCAAAACACAAAACCCGAAAAATTTCAGGCGCTCATCTCTAGTATTTATCACTTAGGAATAATGTCATTAATTCAACTCTATGGCAACAAGTGCAATATTGGTGTGTAGATGGGATATCATACAATTTCTCTCCATTTTCAAACTATTCTGTTCCCTATGTTTCTTTAAATAATTAGGCTGCACATTGTTAGAAATAAATGGTAATAAGATTCCAATGTCCAAGAGAAGGACTTTTAAAAGAGAATGGATGTCCTAAGGGCACTTGTAATTTTGCATGGTAGACTTATCCACAAATTAATATTCTTTTCATACAAAGTACAAGAAAATAAAATTGTCAGAAGTGGATTTGAACCCACGCCTCTTTACAGAGACCAGAACACCCATTTAGAGGAAGAATGCAATCTTGAGTCTGGCGCTTAGACCGCTCGGCCATCCTGACAAGAACATATGCCCTCTAAATTAAGTTGCCAGTAAAAGATTATAATGTACAAAAAAGGATTTTGGGGTATCTTTCAGCCAAATAATATGTACTGCTTGAAAAAAGTAACATAAAATCAAGAACTTGGATTTATACAGTATACTACCGCTAAAGGTGAGCCATCACAATTAATACTTAAGAAAAACTGCTCAGGTTATAATGATATCCTTTATAATTACTATACAAATTATTTACTAAAATCTCTTTCAGGAAAAAACATATTTATGTGTCTAGCAAGTAATTTTTGTAAACTTTTAGATATAGAGTTCTGAGAGCCTGAATCTACTTTCTATTCCAATTTATATTCTTTGTTTTATGATTTTTTTACTGAATACTGAAAGGATGTTTTGCAAATAATACATTTGTGAAAACCTTTTTTTCTACATGGAACTAAACGTAAGAATTTTTTAACCAGTCATTGTGTATTTATCACTTAGGAATAATGTCATTAATTCAACTCTATGGCAACAAGTGCAATATTGGTGTGTAGATGGGATATCATACAATTTCTCCCATTTTCAAACTATTCTGTTCCCTATGTTTCTTTAAATAATTAGGCTGCACATTGTTAGAAATAAATGGTAACAAGATTCCAATGTCCAAGAGAAGGACTTTTAAAAGAGAATGGATGTCCTAAGGTCACTTGTTATTTTGCATGGTAGACTTATCCACAAATTAATATTCTTTTCATACAAAGTACAAAGAAAATAAAATTGTCAGAAGTGGGATTTGAACCCACACTCTCTTTACAGAGACCAGAACACCATTTAGAGGAAGAACGCAATCTTGAGTCTGGCGCCTTAGACCGCTCGGCCATCCTGACAAGTACATATGCCCATTAAATTAAGTTGGCAATAAAAGATTATAATGTACAAAAAAAGGATTTTGGGGTATCTTTCAGCCAAATAATATGTACTGCTTGAAAAAAAGTAACATAAAATCAAGAACTTGGATTTATACAGTATACTACCGCTAAAGGTGAGCCATCACAATTAATACTTAAGAAAAACTGCTCAGGTTATAATGATATCCTTTTATAATAACTATACAAATTATTTACTAAAATCTCTTTCAGGAAAAAACAGATCTTATGTGTCTAGCAAGTAATTTTTGTAAACTTTTAGATATAGAGATCTGAGAGCCTGAATCTACTTTCTATTCCAATTTATTCTTATGTTTTATGATTTTTTTACTGAATACTGAAAGGATGTTTTGCAAATAATACATTTGTGAAAACCTTTTTTCTACATGGAACTAAACGTAAGAATTTTTTAACCAGTCATTGTGTATTTATCACTTAGGAATAATGTCATTAATTCAACTCTATGGCAACAAGTGCAATATGGTGTGTAGATTTGATATCATACAATTTCTCCACATTTTCAAACTATTCTGTTCCCTATGTTTCTTTAAATAATTAGGCTGCACATTGTTAGAAATAAATGGTAATAAGATTCCAATGTCCAAGAGAAGGACTTTTAAAAGAGAATGGATGTCCTAAGGGCACTTGTAATTTTGCATGGTAGACTTATCCACAAATTAATATTCTTTTCATACAAAGTACAAGAAAATAAAATTGTCAGAAGTGGGATTTGAACCCACGCCTCTTTACAGAGACCAGAACACCCATTTAGAGGAAAAATGCAATCTTGAGTCTGGCGCCTTAGACCGCTCGGCCATCCTGACAAGAACATATGCCCTCTAAATTAAGTTGCCAGTAAAAGATTATAATGTACAAAAAAAGGATTTTGGGATATCTTTCAGCCAAATAATATGTACTGCTTGAAAAAAGTAACAAAATCAAGAACTTGGATTTATACAGTATACTACCGCTAAAGGTGAGCCATCCACAATTAATACTTAAGAAAAACTGCTCAGGTTATAATGATATCCTTTATAATTACTATGACAAATTATTTACTAAAATCTCTTTCAGGAAAAAACAGATTTATGTGTCTAGCAAGTAATTTTTGTAAACTTTTAGATATAGAGTCTGAGAGCCTGAATCTACTTTCTATTCCAATTGATTCTTTGTTTTATGATTTGTTTACTGAATACTGAAAGGGTGTTTGCAAATAATACATTTGTGAAAACCTTTTTTCTACATGGAACTAAACTTAAGAATTTTTTAACCAGTCATTGTGTATTTATCACTTAGGAATAATGTCATTAATTCAACTCTATAGGCAACAAGTGCAATATGGTGTGTAGATGGGATATCATACAATTTCTCCCATTTTCAAACTATTCTGTTCCCTATGTTTCTTTAAATAATTAGGCTGCACATTGTTAGAAAATAAATGGTAATAAGATTCCAATGTCCAAGAGAAGGACTTTTAAAAGAGAATGGATGTCCTAAAGGTCACTTTGTTATTTTGCATGGTAGACTTATCCACAAATTAATATTCTTTTCATACAAAGTACAAGAAAATAAAATTGTCAGAAGTGGGATTTGAACCCACGCCTCTCTTACAGAGACCATAACACCCATTTAGAGGAATAACGCAATCTTGAGTCTGGCGCCTTAGACCGCTCGGCCATCCTGACAAGTACATATGCCCATTAAATTAAGTTGGCAATAAAAGATTATAATGTACAAAAAAAGGATTTTGGGGTATCTTTCAGCCAAATAATATGTACTGCTTGAAAAAAGTAACATAAAATCAAGAACTTGGATTTATACAGTATACTACCGCTAAAGGTGAGCCATCACAATTAATACTTAAGAAAAACTGCTCAGGTTATAATGATATCCTTTATAATAACTATACAAATTATTTACTAAAATCTCTTTCAGGAAAAAACCAGATTTATGTGCCTAGCACGTAATTTTTGTAAACTTATAGATATAGAGTCTGAGAGCCTGAATCTACTTTCTATTCCAATTTATTCTTTGTTTTATGATTTGTTTACTGAATACTGAAAGGGTGTTTTGCAAATAATACATTTGTGAAAACCTTTTTTCTACATGGAACTAAACGTAAGAATTTTTTAACCAGTCATTGTGTATTTATCACTTAGGAATAATGTCATTAATTCAACTCTATGGCAACAAGTGCAATATTGGTGTGTAGATGGGATATCATACAATTTCTCCCATTTTCAAACTATTCTGTTCCCTATATTTCTTTAAAATAATTAGGCTGCACATTGTTAGAAATAAATGGTAATAAGATTCCAATGTCCAAGAGAAGGACTTTTAAAAGAGAATGAGATGTCCTAAGGGCACTTGTAATTTTGCAATGGTAGACTTATCCACAAATTAATATTCTTTTCATACAAAGTACAAGAAAATAAAATTGTCAGAAGTGGGATTTGAACCCACGCCTATTTACAGAGACCAGAACACCCATTTAGAGGAAGAATGCAATCTTGAGTCTGGCGCCTTTAGGACCGCTCGGCCATCCTGACAAGAACATATGCCCTCTAAATTAAGTTGCCAGTAAAGATTATAATGTACAAAAAAGGATTTTGGGGTATCTTTCAGCCAAATAATATGTACTGCTTGAAAAAAGTAACATAAAATCAAGAACTTGGATTTATACAGTATACTACCGCTAAAGGTGAGCTATCACAATCAATACTTAAGAAAAAACTGCTCAGGTTATAATGATATCCTTTATAATTACTATACAAATTATTTACTAAAATCTCTTTCAGGAAAAAACAGATTTATGTGTCTTGCAAGTAATTTTTGTAAACTTTTAGATATAGAGTCTGAGAGCCTGAATCTACTTTCTATTCCAATTTATTCTTTGTTTTATGATTTGTTTACTGAATACTGAAAGGGGTGTTTTGCAAATAATACATTTGTGAAAACCTTTTTTCTACATGGAACTAAACTTAAGAATTTTTTAAACCAGTCATTGTGTATTTATCACTTAGAATAATGTCATTAATTCAACTCTATGGCAACAAGTGCAATATTGGTGTGTAGATGGGATATCATACAATTTCTCCCATTTTCAAACTATTCTGTTCCCTATGTTTCTTTAAATAATTAGGCTGCACATTGTTAGAAATAAATGGTAACAAGATTCCAATGTCCAAGAGAAGGACTTTTAAAAGAGAATGGATGTCCTAAGGTCACTTGTTATTTTGCATGGTAGACTTATCCACAAATTAATATTCCTTTCATACAAAGTACAAGAAAATAAAATTGTCAGAAGTGGGATTTGAACCACGCCTCTTTACAGAGACCAGAACACCCATTTAGAGGAATAACGCAATCTTGAGTCTGGCGCCTTAGACCGCTCGGCCATCCTGACAAGTACATATGCCCATTAAATTAAGTTGGCAATAAAAGATTATAATGTACAAAAAAAGGATTTTGGGGTATCTTTCAGCCAAATAATATGTACTGCTTGAAAAAAGTAACATAAAATCAAGAACTTGGATTTATACAGTATACTACCGCTAAAGGTGAGCCATCACAATTAATACTTAAGAAAAACTGTTCAGGTTATAATGAAATCCTTTATAATAACTATACAAATTATTTACTAAAATCTCTTTCAGAAAAAAACAGATTTATGTGCCTAGCACGTAATTTTTGTAAACTTATAGATATAGAGTCTGAGAGCCTGAATCTACTTTCTATTCCAATTTATTCTTTGTTTTATGATTTGTTTACTGAATACTGAAAGGATGTTTTGCAAATAATACATTTGTGAAAACCTTTTTTTTACATGGAACTAAACTTAAGAATTTTTTAACCAGTCATTGTGTATTTCTCACTTAGGAATAATGTCATTAATTCAACTCTATGGCAACAAGTGCAATATTGGTGTGTAGATGGGATATCATACAATTTCTCCCATTTTCAAACTATTCTGTTTCCTATGTTTCTTTAAATAATTAGGCTGCACATTGTTAGAAATAAATGGTAATAAGATTCCAATGTCCAAGAGAAGGACTTTTAAAAGAGAATGGATGTCCTAAGGGCACTTGTAATTTTGCATGGTAGACTTATCCACAAATTAATATTCTTTCATACAAAGTACAAGAAAATAAAATTGTCAGAAGTGGGATTTGAACCCACGCCTCTTTACAGAGACCAGAACACCCATTTAGAGGAAGAATGCAATCTTGAGTCTGGCGCCTTAGGACCGCTCGGCCATCCTGACAAGAACATACGCCCTCTAAATTAAGTTGCCAATAAAAGATTATAATGTACAAAAAAAGGAATTTTGGGGTATCTTTCAGCCAAAATAATATGTACTGCTTGAAAAAAGTAACATAAAATCAAGAACTTGGATATTATACAGTATACTACCACTAAAGGTGAGCCATCACAATTAATACTTAAGAAAAACTGCTCAGGTTATAATGATATCCTTTATAATAACTATACAAATTATTTACTAAAATCTCTTCAGGAAAAAAACAGATTTATGTGTCTAGCAAGTAATTTTTGTAAACTTTTAGATATAGAGTCTGAGAGCCTGAATCTACTTTCTATTCCAATTTATTCTTTGTTTTATGATTTTTTTACTGAATACTGAAAGGATGTTTTGCAAATAATACATTTGTGAAAAACCTTTTTTCTACATGGAACTAAACGTAAGAATTTTTTAACCAGTCATTGTGTATTTATCACTTAGGAATAATGTCATTAATTCAACTCTATGGCAACAAGTGCAATATTGGTGTGTAGATGGAATATCATACAATTTCTCCCATTTTCAAACTATTCTGTTCCCTATGTTTCTTTAAATAATTAGGCTGCACATTGTTAGAAATAAATGGTAATAAGATTCCAATGTCCAAGAGAAGGACTTTTAAAAGAGAATGGATGTCCTAAGGGCACTTGTAATTTTGCATGGTTAGACTTATCCACAAATTAATATTCTTTTCATACAAAGTACAAGAAAATAAAATTGTCAGAAGTGGGATTTGAACCCACGCCTCTTTACAGAGACCAGAACACCATTTAGAGGAAGAATGCAATCTTGAGTCTGGCGCCTTAGACTGCTCGGCCAACCTGACAAGAACATATGCCCTCTAAATTAAGTTGCCAGTAAAAGATTATAATGTACAAAAAAAGGATTTTGGGGTATCCTTTCAGCCAAATAATATGTACTGCTTGAAAAAAGTAACATAAAATCAAGAACTTGGATTTATACAGTATACTACCGCTAAAGGTGAGCCATCACAATTAATACTTAAGAAAAACTGCTCAGGTTATAATGATATCCTTTATAATAACTATACAAATTATTTACTAAAATCTCTTTCAGGAAAAAACAGATTTATGTGCCTAGCACGTAATTTTTGTAAACTTATAGATATAGAGTCTGAGAGCCTGAATCTACTTTCTATTCCAATTTATTCTTTGTTTTATGATTTGTTTACTGAATACTGAAAGGGGTGTTTTGCAAATAATACATTTGTGAAAACCTTTTTTTCTACATGGAACTAAACTTAAGAATTTTTTAACCAGTCATTGTGTATTTATCACTTAGGAATAATGTCATTAATTCAACTCTATGGCAACAAGTGCAATATTGGTGTGTAGATGGGATATCATACAATTTCTCCCATTTTCAAACTATTCTGTTCCCTATATTTCTTTAAATAATTAGGCTGCACATTGTTAGAAATAAATGGTCAATAAGATTCCAATGTCCAAGAGAAGGACTTTTAAAAGAGAATGGATGTCCTAAGGGCACTTGTAATTTTGCATGGTAGACTTATCCACAAATTAATATTCTTTTCATACAAAGTACAAGAAAATAAAATTGTCAGAAGTGGGATTTGAACCCACGCCTATTTACAGAGACCAGAACACCCATTTAGAGGAAGAATGCAATCTTGAGTCTGGCGCCTTAGACCGCTCGAGCCATCCTGACAAGAACATATGCCCTCTAAATTAAGTTGCCAGTAAAAGATTATAATGTACAAAAAAAGGATTTTGGGGTATCTTTCAGCCAAATAATATGTACTGCTTGAAAAAAGTAACATAAAATCAAGAACTTGGATTTATACAGTATACTACCGCTAAAGGTGAGCTATCACAATCAATACTTAAGAAAAACTGCTCAGGTTATAATGATATCCTTTTATAATTACTATACAAATTATTTACTAAAATCTCTTTCAGGAAAAAAACAGATTTTATGTGTCTTGCAAGTAATTTTTGTAAACTTTTAGATATAGAGTCCTGAGAGCCTGAATCTACTTTCTATTCCAATTTATTCTTTGTTTTATGATTTGTTTACTGAATACTGAAAGGGTGTTTTGCAAATAATACATTTGTGAAAACCTTTTTTCTACATGGAACTAAACTTAAGAATTTTTTAACCAGTCATTGTGTATTTATCACTTAGGAATAATGTCATTAATTCAACTCTATGGCAACAAGTGCAATATTGGTGTGTAGATGGGATATCATACAATTTCTCCCATTTTCAACTATTCTGTTCCCTATGTTTCTTTAAATAATTAGGGCTGCACATTGTTAGAAATAAATGGTAACAAGATTCCAATGTCCAAGAGAAGGACTTTTAAAAGAGAATGGATGTCCTAAGGTCACTTGTTATTTTGCATGGTAGACTTATCCACAAATTAATATTCTTTTCATACAAAGTACAAGAAAATAAAATTGTCAGAAGTGGGATTTGAACCCACGCCTCTTTACAGAGACCAGAACACCCATTTAGAGGAATAATGCAATCTTGAGTCTGGCGCCTTAGACCGCTCGGCCATCCTGACAAGTACGTATGCCCATTAAATTAAGTTGGCAATAAAAGATTATAATGTACAAAAAAAGGATTTTGGGGTATCTTTCAGCCAAATAATATGTACTGCTTGAAAAAAGTAACATAAAATAAAGAACTTGGATTTATACAGTATACTACCATCACAATTAATACTTAAGAAAAACTGTTCAGGTTATAATGATATCCTTTATAATAACTATACAAATTATTTACTAAAATCTCTTTCAGAAAAAAACAGATTTATGTGCCTAGCACGTAATTTTTGTAAACTTATAGATATAGAGTCTGAGAGCCTGAATCTACTTTCTATTCCAATTTATTCTTTGTTTTATGATTTGTTTACTGAATACTGAAAGGATGTTTTGCAAATAATACATTTGTGAAAACCTTTTTTTTACATGGAACTAAACTTAAGAATTTTTTAACCAGTCATTGTGTATTCTCACTTAGGAATAATGTCATTAATTCAACTCTATGGCAACAAGTGCAATATTGGTGTGTAGATGGGATATCATACAATTTCTCCCATTTTCAAACTATTCTGTTTCCTATGTTTCTTTAAATAATTAGGCTGCACATTGTTAGAAATAAATGGTAATAAGATTCCAATGTCCAAGAGAAGGACTTTTAAAAGAGAATGGATGTCCTAAGGGCACTTGTAATTTTGCATGGTAGACTTATCCACAAATTAATATTCTTTTCATACAAAGTACAAGAAAATAAAATTGTCAGAAGTGGGATTTGAACCCACGCCTCTTTACAGAGACCAGAACACCCATTTAGAGGAAGAATGCAATCTTGAGTCTGGCGCCTTAGACCGCTCCGGCCATCCTGACAAGAACATACGCCCTCTAAATTAAGTTGCCAATAAAAGATTATAATGTACAAAAAAAGGATTTTGGGGTATCTTTCAGCCAAATAATATGTACTGCTTGAAAAAAGTAACATAAAATCAAGAACTTGGATTTATACAGTATACTACCACTAAAGGTGAGCCATCACAATTAATACTTAAGAAAAACTGCTCAGGTTATAATGATATCCTTTATAATAACTATACAAATTATTTACTAAAATCTCTTTCAGGAAAAAACAGATTTATGTGTCTAGCAAGTAATTTTTGTAAACTTTTAGATATAGAGTCTGAGAGCCTGAATCTACTTTCTATTCCAATTTATTCTTTGTTTTATGATTTTTTTACTGAATACTGAAAGGATGTTTTGCAAATAATACATTTGTGAAAACCTTTTTTCTACATGGAACTAAACGTAAGAATTTTTTAACCAGTCATTGTGTATTTATCACTTAGGAATAATGTCATTAATTCAACTCTATGGCAACAAGTGCAATATTGGTGTGTAGATGGAATATCATACAATTTCTCCCATTTTCAAACTATTCTGTTCCCTATGTTTCTTTAAATAATTAGGCTGCACATTGTTAGAAATAAATGGTAATAAGATTCCAATGTCCAAGAGAAGGACTTTTAAAAGAGAATGGATGTCCTAAGGGCACTTGTAATTTTGCATGGTAGACTTATCCACAAATTAATATTCTTTTCATACAAAGTACAAGAAAATAAAATTGTCAGAAGTGGGATTTGAACCCACGCCTCTTTACAGAGACCAGAACACCCATTTAGAGGAAGAATGCAATCTTGAGTCTGGCGCCTTAGACTGCTCGGCCAACCTGACAAGAACATATGCCCCTCTAAATTAAGTTGCCAGTAAAAGATTATAATGTACAAAAAAAGGATTTTGGGGTATCTTTCAGCCAAATAATATGTACTGCTTGAAAAAAGTAACATAAAATCAAGAACTTGGATTTATAGAGTATACTACCGCTAAAGGTGAGCCATCACAATTAATACTTAAGAAAAACTGCTCAGGTTATAATGATATCCTTTATAATAACTATACAAATTATTTACTAAAATCTCTTTCAGGAAAAAACAGATTTATGTGCCTAGCACGTAATTTTTGTAAACTTATAGATATAGAGTCTGAGAGCCTGAATCTACTTTCTATTCCAATTTATTCTT
>NC_086451.1:377088188-377245688 GCF_028390025.1 Pseudophryne corroboree
ACTTTCTATTCCAATTTATTCTTTGTTTTATGATTTGTTTACTGAATACTGAAAGGATGTTTTGCAAATAATACATTTGTGAAAACCTTTTTTCTACATGGAACTAAACTTAAGAATTTTTTAACTAGTCATTGTGTATTTATCACTTAGGAATAATGTCATTAATTCAACTCTATGGCAACAAGTGCAATATTGGTGTGTAGATGGGATATCATACAATTTCTCCCATTTTCAAACTATTCTGTTCCCTATGTTTCTTTAAATAATTAGGCTGCACATTGTTAGAAATAAATGGTAATAAGATTCCAATGTCAAAGAGAAGGACTTTTAAAAGACAATGGATGTCCTAAGGGCACTTGTTATTTTGCATGGTAGACTTATCCACAAATTAATATTCTTTTCATACAAAGTACAAGAAAATAAAATTGTCAGAAGTGGGATTTGAACCCACGCCTCTTTACAGAGACCAGAACACCCATTTAGAGGAAGAATGCAATCTTGAGTCTGGCGCCTTAGACCGCTCGGCCATCCTGACAAGAACATACGCCCTTTAAATTAATTTGCCAATAAAAGATTATAATGTACAAAAAAGGATTTTGGGGTATCTTTCAGCCAAATAATATGTACTGCTTGAAAAAAGTAACATAAAATCAAGAACTTGGATTTATACAGTATACTACCGCTAAAGGTGAGCCATCACAATTAATACTTAGGAAAAACTGCTCAGGTTATAATGATATCCTTTATAATAACTATACAAATTATTTACTAAAATCTCTTTCAGGAAAAAACAGATTTATGTGTCTAGCAAGTAATTTTTGTAAACTTTTAGATATAGAGTCTGAGAGCCTGAATCTACTTTCTATTCCAATTTATTCTTTGTTTTATGATTTGTTTACTGAATACTGAAAGGGTGTTTTGCAAATAATACATTTGTGAAAACCTTTTTTCTACATGGAACTAAACGTAAGAATTTTTTAACCAGTCATTGTGTATTTATCACTTAGGAATAATGTCATTAATTCAACTCTATGGCAACAAGTGCAATATTGGTGTGTAGATGGGATATCATACAATTTCTCCCATTTTCAAACTATTCTGTTCCCTATGTTTCTTTAAATAATTAGGCTGCACATTGTTAGAAATAAATGGTAACAAGATTCCAATGTCCAAGAGAAGGACTTTTAAAAGAGAATGGATGTCCTAAGGTCACTTGTTATTTTGCATGGTAGACTTATCCACAAATTAATATTCTTTTCATACAAAGTATATGAAAATAAAATTGTTAGAAGTGGGATTTGAACCCACGCCTCTTTACAGAGACCAGAACACCCATTAAGAGGAAGAACGCAATCTTGAGTCTGGCGCCTTAGACCGCTCGGCCACCCTGACAAGTACATATGCTCTTTAAATTAAGTTGCCAATAAAAGATTATAATGTACAAAAAAAGGATTTTGGGGTATCTTTCAGCCAAATAATATGTACTGCTTTAAAAAAGTAACATAAAATCAAGAACTTGGATTTATACAGTATACTACCGCTAAAGGTGAGCCATCACAATTAATACTTAAGAAAAAATGCTCAGGTTATAATGATATCCTTTATAATAACTATACAAATTATTTACTAAAATCTCTTTCAGGAAAAAACAGATTTATGTGTCTAGCAAGTAATTTTTGTAAACTTTTAGATATAGAGTCTGAGAGCCTGAATCTACTTTCTATTCCAATTTATTCTTTGTTTTATGATTTGTTTACTGAATACTGAAAGGATGTTTTGCAAATAATACATTTGTGAAAACCTTTTTTCTACATGGAACTAAACTTAAGAATTTTTTAACCAGTCATTGTGTATTTATCACTTAGGAATAATGTCATTAATTCAACTCTATGGCAACAAGTGCAATATTGGTGTGTAGATGGGATATCATACAATTTCTCCCATTTTCAAACTATTCTGTTCCCTATGTTTCTTTAAATAATTAGGCTGCACATTGTTAGAAATAAATGGTAATAAGATTCCAATGTCCAAGAGAAGGACTTTTAAAAGGGAATGGATGTCCTAAGGTCACTTGTTATTTTGCATGGTAGACTTATCCACAAATTAATATTCTTTTCATACAAAGTACAAGAAAATAAAATTGTCAGAAGTGGGATTTGAACCCACACCTCTTAACAGAGACCAGAACACTCATTTAGAGGAAGAATGCAATCTTGAGTCTGGCGCCTTAGACTGCTCGGCAATCCTGACACGTACATATGCCCTTTAAATTAAGTTGCCAATAAAAGATTATAATGTACAAAAAAAGGATTTTGGTGTATCTTTCAGCCAAATAATATGTACTGCTTGAAAAAAGTAACATAAAATCAAGAACTTGGATTTTTACAGTTTACTACCGCTAAAGGTGAGCCATCACAATTAATACTTAAGAAAAACTGCTCAGGTTATAATGATATCCTTTATAATAACTATACAAATTATTTACTAAAATCTCTTTCAGAAAAAAACAGATTTATGTGTCTAGCAAGTAATTTTTGTAAACTTTTAGATATAGAGTCTGAGAGCCAGAATCTACTTTCTATTCCAATTTATTCTTTGTTTTATGATTTGTTTACTGAATTGAAAGGATGTTTTGCAAATAATACATTTGTGAAAACCTTTTTTCTACATGGAACTAAACTTAAGAATTTTTTAACTAGTCATTGTATATTTATCACTTAGGAATAATGTCATTAATTCAACTCTATGGCAACAAGTGCAATATTGGTGTGTATATGGGATATCATACAATCTCTCCCATTTTCAAACAATTCTGTTCCCTATGTTTCTTTAAATAATTAGGCTGCACATTGTTAGAAATAAATGGAAACAAGATTCCAATGTCCAAGAGAAGGACATTTAAAAGAGAATGGATGTCCTAAGGGCACTTGTTATTTTGCATGGTAGACTTATCCACAAATTAATATTCTTTTCATACAAAGTACAAGAAAATAAAATTGTCAGAAGTGGGATTTGAACCCACGCCTCTTTACAGAGACCAGAACACCCATTAAGAGGAAGAATGCAATCTTGAGTCTGGCGCCTTAGACCGCTCGGCCATCCTGACAAGTACATATGCCCTTTAAATTAAGTTGCCAATAAAAGATTATAATGTACAAAAAAAGGATTTTGGGATATCTTTCAGCCAAATAATATGTACTGCTTGCAAAAAGTAACATAAAATCAAGAACTTGGATTTATACAGTATACTACCGCTAAAGGTGAGCCATCACAATTAATACTTAAGAAAAACTGCTCAGGTTATAATGATATCCTTTATAATAACTATACAAATTATTTACTAAAATCTCTTTCAGGAAAAAACAGATTTATGTGTCTAGCAAGTAATTTTTGTAAACTTTTAGATATAGAGTCTGAGAGCCTGAATCTACTTTCTATTCCAATGTATTATTTGTTTTATGATTTTTTTACTGAATACTGAAAGGGTGTTTTGCAAATAATACATTTGTGAAAACCTTTTTTCTACATGGAACTAAACTTAAGAATTTTTTAACTAGTCATTGTGTATTTATCACTTAGGAATAATGTCATTAATTCAACTCTATGGCAACAAGTGCAATATTGGTGTGTAGATGGGATATCATACAATTTCTCCCATTTTCAAACTATTCTGTTCCCTATGTTTCTTTAAATAATTAGGCTGCACATTGTTAGAAATAAATGGTAACAAGATTCCAATGTCCAAGAGAAGGACTTTTAAAAGAGAATGGATGTCCTAAGGGCACTTGTTATTTTGCATGGTAGACTTATCCACAAATTAATATTCTTTTCCTACAAAGTACAAGAAAATAAAATTGTCAGAAATGGGATTTGAACCCACGCCTCTTTACAGAGACCAGAACACCCATTTAGAGGAAGAATGCAATTTTGAGTCTGGCGCCTTAGTCCGCTCAGTCATCCTGACAAGTACATCTACTGATTAAATTAAGTTGGCAATAAAAGATTATAATGTACAAAAAAAGGATTTTGGGGTATCTTTCAGCCAAATAATATGTACTGCTTGAAAAAAGTAACATAAAATCAAGAACTTGGATTTATACAGTATACTACCGCTAAAGGTGAGCCATCAAAAATAATACTTAAGAAAAACTGCTCAGGTTTTAATGATATCCTCTATAATAACTATACAAATTTTTTACTAAAATCTCTTTCAGGAAAATACAGATTTATGTGTCTAGCAAGTTTTTTTTGTAAACTTTTAGATATAGAGTCTGAGAGCCTGAATCTACTTTCTATTCCAATTTATTCTTTGTTTTATGATTTGTTTACTGAATACTGAAAGGATGTTTTGCAAATAATACATTTGTGAAAACCTTTTTTCTACATGGAACTAAACTTAAGTATTTTTTAACTAGTCATTGTGTATTTATCACTTAGGAATAATGTCATTAATTCAACTCTATGGCAAAAAGTGCAATATTGGTGTGTAGATGGGATATCATACAATTTCTCCCATTTTCAAACTATTCTGTTCCCTATGTTTCTTTAAATAATTAGGCTGCACATTGTTAGAAATAAATGGTAACAAGATTCCAATGTCCAAGAGAAGGACTTTTAAAAGAGAATGGATGTCCTAAGGGCACTTGTTATTTTGCATGGTAGACTTATCCACAAATTAATATTCTTTTCCTACAAAGTACAAGAAAATAAAATTGTCAGAATTGGGATTTGAACCCACACCTCTTCACAGAGACCAGAACACCCATTTAGAGGAAGAATGCAATCTTGAGTCTGGCGCCTTAGACCGCTCGGCCATCCTGACAAGTACATCTACCCATTAAATTAAGTTGGCAATAAAAGATTATAATGTACAAAAAAAAGGATTTTGGGGTATCTTTCAGCCAAATAATATGTACTGCTTGAAAAAAGTAACATAAAATCAAGAAATTGGAGTTATACAGTATACTACCGCTAAAGGTGAGCCATCAAAAATAATACTTAAGAAAAACTGCTCAGGTTGTAATGATATCCTTTATAATAACTATACAAATTATTTACTATAATCTCTTTCAGGAAAATACAGATTTTTTTGTCTAGCAAGTAATTTTTGTAAACTTTTAGATATAGAGTCTGAGAGCCTGAATCTACTTCCTATTCCAATTTATTCTTTGTTTTATGATTTGTTTACTGAATACTGAAAGGATGTTTTGCAAATAATACATTTGTGAAAACCTTTTTTCTACATTGAACTAAACTTAAGTATTTTTTAACTAGTCATTGTGTATTTATCACTTAGGAATAATGTCATTAATTCAACTCTATGGCAAAAAGTGCAATACTGGTGTGTAGATGGGATATCATACAATTTCTCCCATTTTCAAACTATTCTGTTCCCTATGTTTCTTTAAATAATTAGGCTGCACATTGTTAGAAATAAATGCTAACAAGATTCCAATGTCCAAGAGAAGGACTTTTAAAAGAGAATGGATGTCCTAAGGGCACTTGTTATTTTGCATTTTAGACTTATCAACAAATTAATATTCTTTTCATACAAAGTACAAGAAAACAAAAATGTTAGAAGTAGGATTTGAACCCACGCCTCTTTACAGAGACCAGAACACCCATTTAGAGGAAGAATACAATCTTGAGTCTGGTGCCTTAGACCGCTCGGCAATCCTGACAAGTACATCTGCCCATTAAATTAAGTTGGCAATAAAAGATTATAATGTACAAAAAAAGGATTTTGGTGTATTTTTCAGCCAAATAATATGTACTGCTTGAAAAAAGTAACATAAAATCAAGAACTTGGATTTATACAGTATACTACCGCTAAAGGTGAGCCATCAAAAATAATACTTCAGAAAAACTGCTCAGGTTGTAATGATATCCTTTATAATAACTATACAAATTATTTACTAAAATCTCTTTCAGGAAAAAACAGATTTATTTGTCTAGCAAGTAATTTTTGTAAACTTTTAGATATAGAGTCTGAGAGCCTGAATCTACTTCCTATTCCAATTTATTCTTTGTTTTATGATTTGTTTACTGAATACTGAAAGGATGTTTTGCAAATAATACATTTGTGAAAACCTTTTTTCTACATTGAACTAAACTTAAGTATTTTTTAACTAGTCATTGTGTATTTATCACTTAGGAATAATGTCATTAATTCAACTCTATGGCAAAAAGTGCAATACTGGTGTGTAGATGGGATATCATACAATTTCTCCCATTTTCAAACTATTCTGTTCCCTATGTTTCTTTAAATAATTAGGCTGCACATTGTTAGAAATAAATGCTAACAAGATTCCAATGTCCAAGAGAAGGACTTTTAAAAGAGAATGGATGTCCTAAGGGCACTTGTTATTTTGCATTTTAGACTTATCAACAAATTAATATTCTTTTCATACAAAGTACAAGAAAACCAAAATGTTAGAAGTAGGATTTGAACCCCACGCCTCTTTACAGAGACCAGAACACCCATTTAGAGGAAGAATACAATCTTGAGTCTGGTGCCTTAGACCGCTCGGCAATCCTGACAAGTACATCTGCCCATTAAATTAAGTTGGCAATAAAAGATTATAATGTACAAAAAAAGGATTTTGGTGTATCTTTCAGCCAAATAATATGTACTGCTTGAAAAAAGTAACATAAAATCAAGAACTTGGATTCATACAGTATACTACCGCTAAAGGTGAGCCATCAAAAATAATACTTAAGAAAAACTGCTCAGGTTATAATGATATCCTCTATAATAACTATACAAATTATTTACTAAAATCTCTTTCAGGAAAAAACAGATTTATGTGTCTAGCAAGTTTTTTTTGTAAACTTTTAGATATAGAGTCTGAGAGCCTGAATCTACTTTATATTCCAATTTATTCTTTGTTTTATGATTTGTTTACTGAATACTGAAAGGATGTTTTGCAAATAATACATTTGTGAAAACCTTTTTTCTACATGGAACTAAACTTAAGTATTTTTTAACTAGTCATTGTGTATTTATCACTTAGGAATAATGTCATTAATTCAACTCTATGGCAAAAAGAGCAATATTGGTGTGTAGATGGGATATCATACAATTTCTCCCATTTTCAAACTATTCTGTTCCCTATGTTTCTTTAAATAATTAGGCTGCACATTGTTAGAAATAAATGGTAACAAGATTCCAATGTCCAAGAGAAGGACTTTTAAAAGAGAATGGATGTCCTAAGGGCACTTGTTATTTTGCATGGCAGACTTATCCACAAATTAATATTCTTTTCCTACAAAGTACAAGAAAATAAAATTGTCAGAATTGGGATTTGAACCTACACCTCTTCACAGAGACCAGAACACCCATTTAGAGGAAGAATGCAATCTTGAGTCTGGCGCCTTAGACTGCTCGGCCATCCTGACAAGTACATCTACCCATTAAATTAAGTTGGCAATAAAAGATTATAATGTACAAAAAAAAGGATTTTGGGGTATCTTTCAGCCAAATAATATGTACTGCTTGAAAAAAGTAACATAAAATCAAGAAATTGGATTTATACAGTATATTACCGCTAAAGGTCAGCCATCAAAAATAATACTTAAGAAAAACTGCTCAGGTTGTAATGATATCCTTTATAATAACTATACAAATTATTTACTAAAATCTCTTTCAGGAAAATTCAGATGTATTTGTCTAGCAAGTAATTTTTGTAAACTTTTAGATATAGAGTCTGAGAGCCTGAATCTACTTCCTATTCCAATTTATTCTTTGTTTTATGATTTGTTTACTGAATACTGAAAGGATGTTTTGCAAATAATACATTTGTGAAAACCTTTTTTCTACATTGAACTAAACTTAAGTATTTTTTAACTAGTCATTGTGTATTTATCACTTAGGAATAATGTCATTAATTCAACTCTATGGCAAAAAGTGCAATACTGGTGTGTAGATGGGATATCATACAATTTCTCCCATTTTCAAACTATTCTGTTCCCTATGTTTCTTTAAATAATTAGGCTGCACATTGTTAGAAATAAATGCTAACAAGATTCCAATGTCCAAGAGAAGGACTTTTAAAAGAGAATGGATGTCCTAAGGGCACTTGTTATTTTGCATTTTAGACTTATCAACAAATTAATATTCTTTTCATACAAAGTACAAGAAAACCAAAATGTTAGAAGTAGGATTTGAACCAACGCCTCTTTACAGAGACCAGAACACCCATTTAGAGGAAGAATACATTCTTGAGTCTGGTGCCTTAGACCGCTCGGCCATCCTGACAAGTACATCTGCCCATTAAATTAAGTTGGCAATAAAAGATTATAATGTACAAAAAAAGGATTTTGGTGTATTTTTCAGCCAAATAATATGTACTGTTCGAAAAAAGTAACATAAAATCAAGAACTTGGATTTATACAGTATAGTACCGCTAAAGGTGAGCCATCAAAAATAATACTTAAGAAAAACTGCTCAGGTAATAATGATATCCTCTATAATAACTATACAAATTATTTACTAAAATCTCTTTCAGGAAAAAACAGATTTATGTGTCTAGCAAGTTTTTTTTGTAAACTTTTAGATATAGAGTCTGAGAGCCTGAATCTACTTTCTATTCCAATTTATTCTTTGTTTTATGATTTGTTTACTGAATACTGAAAGGATGTTTTGCAAATAATACATTTGTGAAAACCTTTTTTCTACATGGAACTAAACTTAAGTATTTTTTAACTAGTCATTGTGTATTTATCACTTAGGAATAATGTCATTAATTCAACTCTATGGCAAAAAGTGCAATATTGGTGTGTAGATGGGATATCATACAATTTCTCCCATTTTCAAACTATTCTGTTCCCTATGTTTCTTTAAATAATTAGGCTGCACATTGTTAGAAATAAATGGTAACAAGATTCCAATGTCCAAGAGAAGGACTTTTAAAAGAGAATGGATGTCCTAAGGGCACTTGTTATTTTGCATGGTAGACTTATCCACAAATTAATATTCTTTTCCTACAATGTACAAGAAAATAAAATTGTCAGAATTGGGATTTGAACCCACACCTCTTTACAGAGACCAAAACACCCATTTAGAGGAAGAATGCAATCTTGAGTCTAGCGCCTTAGACCGCTCGGCCATCCTGACAAGTACATCTGCCCATTAAATTAAGTTGGCAATAAAAGATTATAATGTACAAAAAAAAGGATTTTGGGGTATCTTTCAGCCAAATAATATGTACTGCTTGAAAAAAGTAACATAAAATCAAGAACTTGGATTTATACAGTATAGTACCGCTAAAGGTGAGCCATCAAAAATAATACTTAAGAAAAACTGCTCAGGTTGTAATGATATCCTTTATAATAACTATACAAATTATTTACTAAAATCTCTTTCAGGAAAAAACAGATTTATGTGTCTAGTAAGTAATTTTTGTAAACTTTTAGATATAGAGTCTGAGAGCCTGAATCTACTTTCTATTCCAATTTATTCTTTGTTTTATGATTTGTTTACTGAATACTGAAAGGATGTTTTGCAAATAATACATTTGTAAAAACCTTTTTTCTACATGGAACTAAACTTAAGAATTTTTTAACTAGTCATTGTGTATTTATCACTTTGGAATAATGTCATTAATTCAACTCTATGGCAACAAGTGCAATATTGGTGTGTAGATGGGATATCATACAATTTCTCCCATTTTCAAACTATTCTGTTCCCTATGTTTCTTTAAATAATTAGGCTGCACATTGTTAGAAATAAATGGTAACAAGATTCCAATGTCCAAGAGAAGGACTTTTAAAAGAGAATGGATGTCCTAAGGGCACTTGTTATTTTGCATGGTAGACTTATCCACAAATTAATATTCTTTTCCTACAAAGTACAAGAAAATAAAATTGTCAGAAGTGGGATTTGAACCCACGCCTCTTTACAGAGACCAGAACACCCATTTAGAGGAAGAATGCAATCTTGAGTCTGGCGCCTTAGACCGCTCGGCCATCCTGACAAGTACATCTGCCCATAAAATTAAGTTGGCAATAAAAGATTATAATGTACAAAAAAAGGATTTTGGGGTATCTTTCAGCCAAATAATATGTACTGCTTGAAAAAAGTAACATAAAATCAAGAACTTGGATTCATACAGTATACTACCGCTAAAGGTGAGCCATCAAAAATAATACTTAAGAAAAACTGCTCAGGTTATAATGATATCCTCTATAATAACTATACAAATTATTTACTAAAATCTCTTTCAGGAAAAAACAGATTTATGTGTCTAGCAAGTTTTTTTTGTAAACTTTTAGATATAGAGTCTGAGAGCCTGAATCTACTTTCTATTCCAATTTATTCTTTGTTTTATGATTTGTTTACTGAATACTGAAAGGATGTTTTGCAAATAATACATTTGTGAAAACCTTTTTTCTACATGGAACTAAACTTAAGTATTTTTTAACTAGTCATTGTGTATTTATCACTTAGGAATAATGTCATTAATTCAACTCTATGGCAAAAAGTGCAATATTGGTGTGTAGATGGGATATCATACAATTTCTCCCATTTTCAAACTATTCTGTTCCCTATGTTTCTTTAAATAATTAGGCTGCACATTGTTAGAAATAAATGGTAACAAGATTCCAATGTCCAAGAGAAGGACTTTTAAAAGAGAATGGATGTCCTAAGGGCACTTGTTATTTTGCATGGCAGACTTATCCACAAATTAATATTCTTTTCCTACAAAGTACAAGAAAATAAAATTGTCAGAATTGGGATTTGAACCTACACCTCTTCACAGAGACCAGAACACCCATTTAGAGGAAGAATGCAATCTTGAGTCTGGCGCCTTAGACTGCTCGGCCATCCTGACAAGTACATCTACCCATTAAATTAAGTTGGCAATAAAAGATTATAATGTACAAAAAAAAGGATTTTGGGGTATCTTTCAGCCAAATAATATGTACTGCTTGAAAAAAGTAACATAAAATCAAGAAATTGGATTTATACAGTATATTACCGCTAAAGGTCAGCCATCAAAAATAATACTTAAGAAAAACTGCTCAGGTTGTAATGATATCCTTTATAATAACTATACAAATTATTTACTAAAATCTCTTTCAGGAAAATTCAGATGTATTTGTCTAGCAAGTAATTTTTGTAAACTTTTAGATATAGAGTCTGAGAGCCTGAATCTACTTCCTATTCCAATTTATTCTTTGTTTTATGATTTGTTTACTGAATACTGAAAGGATGTTTTGCAAATAATACATTTGTGAAAACCTTTTTTCTACATTGAACTAAACTTAAGTATTTTTTAACTAGTCATTGTGTATTTATCACTTAGGAATAATGTCATTAATTCAACTCTATGGCAAAAAGTGCAATACTGGTGTGTAGATGGGATATCATACAATTTCTCCCATTTTCAAACTATTCTGTTCCCTATGTTTCTTTAAATAATTAGGCTGCACATTGTTAGAAATAAATGCTAACAAGATTCCAATGTCCAAGAGAAGGACTTTTAAAAGAGAATGGATGTCCTAAGGGCACTTGTTATTTTGCATTTTAGACTTATCAACAAATTAATATTCTTTTCATACAAAGTACAAGAAAACCAAAATGTTAGAAGTAGGATTTGAACCAACGCCTCTTTACAGAGACCAGAACACCCATTTAGAGGAAGAATACATTCTTGAGTCTGGTGCCTTAGACCGCTCGGCCATCCTGACAAGTACATCTGCCCATTAAATTAAGTTGGCAATAAAAGATTATAATGTACAAAAAAAGGATTTTGGTGTATTTTTCAGCCAAATAATATGTACTGTTCGAAAAAAGTAACATAAAATCAAGAACTTGGATTTATACAGTATAGTACCGCTAAAGGTGAGCCATCAAAAATAATACTTAAGAAAAACTGCTCAGGTAATAATGATATCCTCTATAATAACTATACAAATTATTTACTAAAATCTCTTTCAGGAAAAAACAGATTTATGTGTCTAGCAAGTTTTTTTTGTAAACTTTTAGATATAGAGTCTGAGAGCCTGAATCTACTTTCTATTCCAATTTATTCTTTGTTTTATGATTTGTTTACTGAATACTGAAAGGATGTTTTGCAAATAATACATTTGTGAAAACCTTTTTTCTACATGGAACTAAACTTAAGTATTTTTTAACTAGTCATTGTGTATTTATCACTTAGGAATAATGTCATTAATTCAACTCTATGGCAAAAAGTGCAATATTGGTGTGTAGATGGGATATCATACAATTTCTCCCATTTTCAAACTATTCTGTTCCCTATGTTTCTTTAAATAATTAGGCTGCACATTGTTAGAAATAAATGGTAACAAGATTCCAATGTCCAAGAGAAGGACTTTTAAAAGAGAATGGATGTCCTAAGGGCACTTGTTATTTTGCATGGTAGACTTATCCACAAATTAATATTCTTTTCCTACAATGTACAAGAAAATAAAATTGTCAGAATTGGGATTTGAACCCACACCTCTTTACAGAGACCAAAACACCCATTTAGAGGAAGAATGCAATCTTGAGTCTAGCGCCTTAGACCGCTCGGCCATCCTGACAAGTACATCTGCCCATTAAATTAAGTTGGCAATAAAAGATTATAATGTACAAAAAAAAGGATTTTGGGGTATCTTTCAGCCAAATAATATGTACTGCTTGAAAAAAGTAACATAAAATCAAGAACTTGGATTTATACAGTATAGTACCGCTAAAGGTGAGCCATCAAAAATAATACTTAAGAAAAACTGCTCAGGTTGTAATGATATCCTTTATAATAACTATACAAATTATTTACTAAAATCTCTTTCAGGAAAAAACAGATTTATGTGTCTAGTAAGTAATTTTTGTAAACTTTTAGATATAGAGTCTGAGAGCCTGAATCTACTTTCTATTCCAATTTATTCTTTGTTTTATGATTTGTTTACTGAATACTGAAAGGATGTTTTGCAAATAATACATTTGTAAAAACCTTTTTTCTACATGGAACTAAACTTAAGAATTTTTTAACTAGTCATTGTGTATTTATCACTTTGGAATAATGTCATTAATTCAACTCTATGGCAACAAGTGCAATATTGGTGTGTAGATGGGATATCATACAATTTCTCCCATTTTCAAACTATTCTGTTCCCTATGTTTCTTTAAATAATTAGGCTGCACATTGTTAGAAATAAATGGTAACAAGATTCCAATGTCCAAGAGAAGGACTTTTAAAAGAGAATGGATGTCCTAAGGGCACTTGTTATTTTGCATGGTAGACTTATCCACAAATTAATATTCTTTTCCTACAAAGTACAAGAAAATAAAATTGTCAGAAGTGGGATTTGAACCCACGCCTCTTTACAGAGACCAGAACACCCATTTAGAGGAAGAATGCAATCTTGAGTCTGGCGCCTTAGACCGCTCGGCCATCCTGACAAGTACATCTGCCCATAAAATTAAGTTGGCAATAAAAGATTATAATGTACAAAAAAAGGATTTTGGGGTATCTTTCAGCCAAATAATATGTACTGCTTGAAAAAAGTAACATAAAATCAAGAACTTGGATTCATACAGTATACTACCGCTAAAGGTGAGCCATCAAAAATAATACTTAAGAAAAACTGCTCAGGTTATAATGATATCCTCTATAATAACTATACAAATTATTTACTAAAATCTCTTTCAGGAAAAAACAGATTTATGTGTCTAGCAAGTTTTTTTTGTAAACTTTTAGATATAGAGTCTGAGAGCCTGAATCTACTTTCTATTCCAATTTATTCTTTGTTTTATGATTTGTTTACTGAATACTGAAAGGATGTTTTGCAAATAATACATTTGTGAAAACCTTTTTTCTACATGGAACTAAACTTAAGTATTTTTTAACTAGTCATTGTGTATTTATCACTTAGGAATAATGTCATTAATTCAACTCTATGGCAAAAAGTGCAATATTGGTGTGTAGATGGGATATCATACAATTTCTCCCATTTTCAAACTATTCTGTTCCCTATGTTTCTTTAAATAATTAGGCTGCACATTGTTAGAAATAAATGGTAACAAGATTCCAATGTCCAAGAGAAGGACTTTTAAAAGAGAATGGATGTCCTAAGGGCACTTGTTATTTTGCATGGCAGACTTATCCACAAATTAATATTCTTTTCCTACAAAGTACAAGAAAATAAAATTGTCAGAATTGGGATTTGAACCCACACCTCTTCACAGAGACCAGAACACCCATTTAGAGGAAGAATGCAATCTTGAGTCTGGCGCCTTAGACTGCTCGGCCATCCTGACAAGTACATCTACCCATTAAATTAAGTTGGCAATAAAAGATTATAATGTACAAAAAAAAGGATTTTGGGGTATCTTTCAGCCAAATAATATGTACTGCTTGAAAAAAGTAACATAAAATCAAGAAATTGGATTTATACAGTATATTACCGCTAAAGGTCAGCCATCAAAAATAATACTTAAGAAAAACTGCTCAGGTTGTAATGATATCCTTTATAATAACTATACAAATTATTTACTAAAATCTCTTTCAGGAAAATTCAGATGTATTTGTCTAGCAAGTAATTTTTGTAAACTTTTAGATATAGAGTCTGAGAGCCTGAATCTACTTCCTATTCCAATTTATTCTTTGTTTTATGATTTGTTTACTGAATACTGAAAGGATGTTTTGCAAATAATACATTTGTGAAAACCTTTTTTCTACATTGAACTAAACTTAAGTATTTTTTAACTAGTCATTGTGTATTTATCACTTAGGAATAATGTCATTAATTCAACTCTATGGCAAAAAGTGCAATACTGGTGTGTAGATGGGATATCATACAATTTCTCCCATTTTCAAACTATTCTGTTCCCTATGTTTCTTTAAATAATTGGGCTGCACATTGTTAGAAATAAATGCTAACAAGATTCCAATGTCCAAGAGAAGGACTTTTAAAAGAGAATGGATGTCCTAAGGGCACTTGTTATTTTGCATTTTAGACTTATCAACAAATTAATATTCTTTTCATACAAAGTACAAGAAAACCAAAATGTTAGAAGTAGGATTTGAACCAACGCCTCTTTACAGAGACCAGAACACCCATTTAGAGGAAGAATACAATCTTGAGTCTGGTGCCTTAGACCGCTCGGCAATCCTGACAAGTACATCTGCCCATTAAATTAAGTTGGCAATAAAAGATTATAATGTACAAAAAAAGGATTTTGGTGTATTTTTCAGCCAAATAATATGTACTGCTTGAAAAAAGTAACATAAAATCAAGAACTTGGATTTATACAGTATACTACCGCTAAAGGTGAGCCATCAAAAATAATACTTCAGAAAAACTGCTCAGGTTGTAATGATATCCTTTATAATAACTATACAAATTATTTACTAAAATCTCTTTCAGGAAAAAACAGATTTATTTGTCTAGCAAGTAATTTTTGTAAACTTTTAGATATAGAGTCTGAGAGCCTGAATCTACTTCCTATTCCAATTTATTCTTTGTTTTATGATTTGTTTACTGAATACTGAAAGGATGTTTTGCAAATAATACATTTGTGAAAACCTTTTTTCTACATTGAACTAAACTTAAGTATTTTTTAACTAGTCATTGTGTATTTATCACTTAGGAATAATGTCATTAATTCAACTCTATGGCAAAAAGTGCAATACTGGTGTGTAGATGGGATATCATACAATTTCTCCCATTTTCAAACTATTCTGTTCCCTATGTTTCTTTAAATAATTAGGCTGCACATTGTTAGAAATAAATGCTAACAAGATTCCAATGTCCAAGAGAAGGACTTTTAAAAGAGAATGGATGTCCTAAGGGCACTTGTTATTTTGCATTTTAGACTTATCAACAAATTAATATTCTTTTCATACAAAGTACAAGAAAACCAAAATGTTAGAAGTAGGATTTGAACCCCACGCCTCTTTACAGAGACCAGAACACCCATTTAGAGGAAGAATACAATCTTGAGTCTGGTGCCTTAGACCGCTCGGCAATCCTGACAAGTACATCTGCCCATTAAATTAAGTTGGCAATAAAAGATTATAATGTACAAAAAAAGGATTTTGGTGTATCTTTCAGCCAAATAATATGTACTGCTTGAAAAAAGTAACATAAAATCAAGAACTTGGATTCATACAGTATACTACCGCTAAAGGTGAGCCATCAAAAATAATACTTAAGAAAAACTGCTCAGGTTATAATGATATCCTCTATAATAACTATACAAATTATTTACTAAAATCTCTTTCAGGAAAAAACAGATTTATGTGTCTAGCAAGTTTTTTTTGTAAACTTTTAGATATAGAGTCTGAGAGCCTGAATCTACTTTATATTCCAATTTATTCTTTGTTTTATGATTTGTTTACTGAATACTGAAAGGATGTTTTGCAAATAATACATTTGTGAAAACCTTTTTTCTACATGGAACTAAACTTAAGTATTTTTTAACTAGTCATTGTGTATTTATCACTTAGGAATAATGTCATTAATTCAACTCTATGGCAAAAAGAGCAATATTGGTGTGTAGATGGGATATCATACAATTTCTCCCATTTTCAAACTATTCTGTTCCCTATGTTTCTTTAAATAATTAGGCTGCACATTGTTAGAAATAAATGGTAACAAGATTCCAATGTCCAAGAGAAGGACTTTTAAAAGAGAATGGATGTCCTAAGGGCACTTGTTATTTTGCATGGCAGACTTATCCACAAATTAATATTCTTTTCCTACAAAGTACAAGAAAATAAAATTGTCAGAATTGGGATTTGAACCTACACCTCTTCACAGAGACCAGAACACCCATTTAGAGGAAGAATGCAATCTTGAGTCTGGCGCCTTAGACTGCTCGGCCATCCTGACAAGTACATCTACCCATTAAATTAAGTTGGCAATAAAAGATTATAATGTACAAAAAAAAGGATTTTGGGGTATCTTTCAGCCAAATAATATGTACTGCTTGAAAAAAGTAACATAAAATCAAGAAATTGGATTTATACAGTATATTACCGCTAAAGGTCAGCCATCAAAAATAATACTTAAGAAAAACTGCTCAGGTTGTAATGATATCCTTTATAATAACTATACAAATTATTTACTAAAATCTCTTTCAGGAAAATTCAGATGTATTTGTCTAGCAAGTAATTTTTGTAAACTTTTAGATATAGAGTCTGAGAGCCTGAATCTACTTCCTATTCCAATTTATTCTTTGTTTTATGATTTGTTTACTGAATACTGAAAGGATGTTTTGCAAATAATACATTTGTGAAAACCTTTTTTCTACATTGAACTAAACTTAAGTATTTTTTAACTAGTCATTGTGTATTTATCACTTAGGAATAATGTCATTAATTCAACTCTATGGCAAAAAGTGCAATACTGGTGTGTAGATGGGATATCATACAATTTCTCCCATTTTCAAACTATTCTGTTCCCTATGTTTCTTTAAATAATTAGGCTGCACATTGTTAGAAATAAATGCTAACAAGATTCCAATGTCCAAGAGAAGGACTTTTAAAAGAGAATGGATGTCCTAAGGGCACTTGTTATTTTGCATTTTAGACTTATCAACAAATTAATATTCTTTTCATACAAAGTACAAGAAAACCAAAATGTTAGAAGTAGGATTTGAACCAACGCCTCTTTACAGAGACCAGAACACCCATTTAGAGGAAGAATACATTCTTGAGTCTGGTGCCTTAGACCGCTCGGCCATCCTGACAAGTACATCTGCCCATTAAATTAAGTTGGCAATAAAAGATTATAATGTACAAAAAAAGGATTTTGGTGTATTTTTCAGCCAAATAATATGTACTGTTCGAAAAAAGTAACATAAAATCAAGAACTTGGATTTATACAGTATAGTACCGCTAAAGGTGAGCCATCAAAAATAATACTTAAGAAAAACTGCTCAGGTAATAATGATATCCTCTATAATAACTATACAAATTATTTACTAAAATCTCTTTCAGGAAAAAACAGATTTATGTGTCTAGCAAGTTTTTTTTGTAAACTTTTAGATATAGAGTCTGAGAGCCTGAATCTACTTTCTATTCCAATTTATTCTTTGTTTTATGATTTGTTTACTGAATACTGAAAGGATGTTTTGCAAATAATACATTTGTGAAAACCTTTTTTCTACATGGAACTAAACTTAAGTATTTTTTAACTAGTCATTGTGTATTTATCACTTAGGAATAATGTCATTAATTCAACTCTATGGCAAAAAGTGCAATATTGGTGTGTAGATGGGATATCATACAATTTCTCCCATTTTCAAACTATTCTGTTCCCTATGTTTCTTTAAATAATTAGGCTGCACATTGTTAGAAATAAATGGTAACAAGATTCCAATGTCCAAGAGAAGGACTTTTAAAAGAGAATGGATGTCCTAAGGGCACTTGTTATTTTGCATGGTAGACTTATCCACAAATTAATATTCTTTTCCTACAATGTACAAGAAAATAAAATTGTCAGAATTGGGATTTGAACCCACACCTCTTTACAGAGACCAAAACACCCATTTAGAGGAAGAATGCAATCTTGAGTCTAGCGCCTTAGACCGCTCGGCCATCCTGACAAGTACATCTGCCCATTAAATTAAGTTGGCAATAAAAGATTATAATGTACAAAAAAAAGGATTTTGGGGTATCTTTCAGCCAAATAATATGTACTGCTTGAAAAAAGTAACATAAAATCAAGAACTTGGATTTATACAGTATAGTACCGCTAAAGGTGAGCCATCAAAAATAATACTTAAGAAAAACTGCTCAGGTTGTAATGATATCCTTTATAATAACTATACAAATTATTTACTAAAATCTCTTTCAGGAAAAAACAGATTTATGTGTCTAGTAAGTAATTTTTGTAAACTTTTAGATATAGAGTCTGAGAGCCTGAATCTACTTTCTATTCCAATTTATTCTTTGTTTTATGATTTGTTTACTGAATACTGAAAGGATGTTTTGCAAATAATACATTTGTAAAAACCTTTTTTCTACATGGAACTAAACTTAAGAATTTTTTAACTAGTCATTGTGTATTTATCACTTTGGAATAATGTCATTAATTCAACTCTATGGCAACAAGTGCAATATTGGTGTGTAGATGGGATATCATACAATTTCTCCCATTTTCAAACTATTCTGTTCCCTATGTTTCTTTAAATAATTAGGCTGCACATTGTTAGAAATAAATGGTAACAAGATTCCAATGTCCAAGAGAAGGACTTTTAAAAGAGAATGGATGTCCTAAGGGCACTTGTTATTTTGCATGGTAGACTTATCCACAAATTAATATTCTTTTCCTACAAAGTACAAGAAAATAAAATTGTCAGAAGTGGGATTTGAACCCACGCCTCTTTACAGAGACCAGAACACCCATTTAGAGGAAGAATGCAATCTTGAGTCTGGCGCCTTAGACCGCTCGGCCATCCTGACAAGTACATCTGCCCATAAAATTAAGTTGGCAATAAAAGATTATAATGTACAAAAAAAGGATTTTGGGGTATCTTTCAGCCAAATAATATGTACTGCTTGAAAAAAGTAACATAAAATCAAGAACTTGGATTCATACAGTATACTACCGCTAAAGGTGAGCCATCAAAAATAATACTTAAGAAAAACTGCTCAGGTTATAATGATATCCTCTATAATAACTATACAAATTATTTACTAAAATCTCTTTCAGGAAAAAACAGATTTATGTGTCTAGCAAGTTTTTTTTGTAAACTTTTAGATATAGAGTCTGAGAGCCTGAATCTACTTTCTATTCCAATTTATTCTTTGTTTTATGATTTGTTTACTGAATACTGAAAGGATGTTTTGCAAATAATACATTTGTGAAAACCTTTTTTCTACATGGAACTAAACTTAAGTATTTTTTAACTAGTCATTGTGTATTTATCACTTAGGAATAATGTCATTAATTCAACTCTATGGCAAAAAGTGCAATATTGGTGTGTAGATGGGATATCATACAATTTCTCCCATTTTCAAACTATTCTGTTCCCTATGTTTCTTTAAATAATTAGGCTGCACATTGTTAGAAATAAATGGTAACAAGATTCCAATGTCCAAGAGAAGGACTTTTAAAAGAGAATGGATGTCCTAAGGGCACTTGTTATTTTGCATGGCAGACTTATCCACAAATTAATATTCTTTTCCTACAAAGTACAAGAAAATAAAATTGTCAGAATTGGGATTTGAACCTACACCTCTTCACAGAGACCAGAACACCCATTTAGAGGAAGAATGCAATCTTGAGTCTGGCGCCTTAGACTGCTCGGCCATCCTGACAAGTACATCTACCCATTAAATTAAGTTGGCAATAAAAGATTATAATGTACAAAAAAAAGGATTTTGGGGTATCTTTCAGCCAAATAATATGTACTGCTTGAAAAAAGTAACATAAAATCAAGAAATTGGATTTATACAGTATATTACCGCTAAAGGTCAGCCATCAAAAATAATACTTAAGAAAAACTGCTCAGGTTGTAATGATATCCTTTATAATAACTATACAAATTATTTACTAAAATCTCTTTCAGGAAAATTCAGATGTATTTGTCTAGCAAGTAATTTTTGTAAACTTTTAGATATAGAGTCTGAGAGCCTGAATCTACTTCCTATTCCAATTTATTCTTTGTTTTATGATTTGTTTACTGAATACTGAAAGGATGTTTTGCAAATAATACATTTGTGAAAACCTTTTTTCTACATTGAACTAAACTTAAGTATTTTTTAACTAGTCATTGTGTATTTATCACTTAGGAATAATGTCATTAATTCAACTCTATGGCAAAAAGTGCAATACTGGTGTGTAGATGGGATATCATACAATTTCTCCCATTTTCAAACTATTCTGTTCCCTATGTTTCTTTAAATAATTAGGCTGCACATTGTTAGAAATAAATGCTAACAAGATTCCAATGTCCAAGAGAAGGACTTTTAAAAGAGAATGGATGTCCTAAGGGCACTTGTTATTTTGCATTTTAGACTTATCAACAAATTAATATTCTTTTCATACAAAGTACAAGAAAACCAAAATGTTAGAAGTAGGATTTGAACCAACGCCTCTTTACAGAGACCAGAACACCCATTTAGAGGAAGAATACATTCTTGAGTCTGGTGCCTTAGACCGCTCGGCCATCCTGACAAGTACATCTGCCCATTAAATTAAGTTGGCAATAAAAGATTATAATGTACAAAAAAAGGATTTTGGTGTATTTTTCAGCCAAATAATATGTACTGTTCGAAAAAAGTAACATAAAATCAAGAACTTGGATTTATACAGTATAGTACCGCTAAAGGTGAGCCATCAAAAATAATACTTAAGAAAAACTGCTCAGGTAATAATGATATCCTCTATAATAACTATACAAATTATTTACTAAAATCTCTTTCAGGAAAAAACAGATTTATGTGTCTAGCAAGTTTTTTTTGTAAACTTTTAGATATAGAGTCTGAGAGCCTGAATCTACTTTCTATTCCAATTTATTCTTTGTTTTATGATTTGTTTACTGAATACTGAAAGGATGTTTTGCAAATAATACATTTGTGAAAACCTTTTTTCTACATGGAACTAAACTTAAGTATTTTTTAACTAGTCATTGTGTATTTATCACTTAGGAATAATGTCATTAATTCAACTCTATGGCAAAAAGTGCAATATTGGTGTGTAGATGGGATATCATACAATTTCTCCCATTTTCAAACTATTCTGTTCCCTATGTTTCTTTAAATAATTAGGCTGCACATTGTTAGAAATAAATGGTAACAAGATTCCAATGTCCAAGAGAAGGACTTTTAAAAGAGAATGGATGTCCTAAGGGCACTTGTTATTTTGCATGGTAGACTTATCCACAAATTAATATTCTTTTCCTACAATGTACAAGAAAATAAAATTGTCAGAATTGGGATTTGAACCCACACCTCTTTACAGAGACCAAAACACCCATTTAGAGGAAGAATGCAATCTTGAGTCTAGCGCCTTAGACCGCTCGGCCATCCTGACAAGTACATCTGCCCATTAAATTAAGTTGGCAATAAAAGATTATAATGTACAAAAAAAAGGATTTTGGGGTATCTTTCAGCCAAATAATATGTACTGCTTGAAAAAAGTAACATAAAATCAAGAACTTGGATTTATACAGTATAGTACCGCTAAAGGTGAGCCATCAAAAATAATACTTAAGAAAAACTGCTCAGGTTGTAATGATATCCTTTATAATAACTATACAAATTATTTACTAAAATCTCTTTCAGGAAAAAACAGATTTATGTGTCTAGTAAGTAATTTTTGTAAACTTTTAGATATAGAGTCTGAGAGCCTGAATCTACTTTCTATTCCAATTTATTCTTTGTTTTATGATTTGTTTACTGAATACTGAAAGGATGTTTTGCAAATAATACATTTGTAAAAACCTTTTTTCTACATGGAACTAAACTTAAGAATTTTTTAACTAGTCATTGTGTATTTATCACTTTGGAATAATGTCATTAATTCAACTCTATGGCAACAAGTGCAATATTGGTGTGTAGATGGGATATCATACAATTTCTCCCATTTTCAAACTATTCTGTTCCCTATGTTTCTTTAAATAATTAGGCTGCACATTGTTAGAAATAAATGGTAACAAGATTCCAATGTCCAAGAGAAGGACTTTTAAAAGAGAATGGATGTCCTAAGGGCACTTGTTATTTTGCATGGTAGACTTATCCACAAATTAATATTCTTTTCCTACAAAGTACAAGAAAATAAAATTGTCAGAAGTGGGATTTGAACCCACGCCTCTTTACAGAGACCAGAACACCCATTTAGAGGAAGAATGCAATCTTGAGTCTGGCGCCTTAGACCGCTCGGCCATCCTGACAAGTACATCTGCCCATAAAATTAAGTTGGCAATAAAAGATTATAATGTACAAAAAAAGGATTTTGGGGTATCTTTCAGCCAAATAATATGTACTGCTTGAAAAAAGTAACATAAAATCAAGAACTTGGATTCATACAGTATACTACCGCTAAAGGTGAGCCATCAAAAATAATACTTAAGAAAAACTGCTCAGGTTATAATGATATCCTCTATAATAACTATACAAATTATTTACTAAAATCTCTTTCAGGAAAAAACAGATTTATGTGTCTAGCAAGTTTTTTTTGTAAACTTTTAGATATAGAGTCTGAGAGCCTGAATCTACTTTCTATTCCAATTTATTCTTTGTTTTATGATTTGTTTACTGAATACTGAAAGGATGTTTTGCAAATAATACATTTGTGAAAACCTTTTTTCTACATGGAACTAAACTTAAGTATTTTTTAACTAGTCATTGTGTATTTATCACTTAGGAATAATGTCATTAATTCAACTCTATGGCAAAAAGTGCAATATTGGTGTGTAGATGGGATATCATACAATTTCTCCCATTTTCAAACTATTCTGTTCCCTATGTTTCTTTAAATAATTAGGCTGCACATTGTTAGAAATAAATGGTAACAAGATTCCAATGTCCAAGAGAAGGACTTTTAAAAGAGAATGGATGTCCTAAGGGCACTTGTTATTTTGCATGGCAGACTTATCCACAAATTAATATTCTTTTCCTACAAAGTACAAGAAAATAAAATTGTCAGAATTGGGATTTGAACCCACACCTCTTCACAGAGACCAGAACACCCATTTAGAGGAAGAATGCAATCTTGAGTCTGGCGCCTTAGACTGCTCGGCCATCCTGACAAGTACATCTACCCATTAAATTAAGTTGGCAATAAAAGATTATAATGTACAAAAAAAAGGATTTTGGGGTATCTTTCAGCCAAATAATATGTACTGCTTGAAAAAAGTAACATAAAATCAAGAAATTGGATTTATACAGTATATTACCGCTAAAGGTCAGCCATCAAAAATAATACTTAAGAAAAACTGCTCAGGTTGTAATGATATCCTTTATAATAACTATACAAATTATTTACTAAAATCTCTTTCAGGAAAATTCAGATGTATTTGTCTAGCAAGTAATTTTTGTAAACTTTTAGATATAGAGTCTGAGAGCCTGAATCTACTTCCTATTCCAATTTATTCTTTGTTTTATGATTTGTTTACTGAATACTGAAAGGATGTTTTGCAAATAATACATTTGTGAAAACCTTTTTTCTACATTGAACTAAACTTAAGTATTTTTTAACTAGTCATTGTGTATTTATCACTTAGGAATAATGTCATTAATTCAACTCTATGGCAAAAAGTGCAATACTGGTGTGTAGATGGGATATCATACAATTTCTCCCATTTTCAAACTATTCTGTTCCCTATGTTTCTTTAAATAATTGGGCTGCACATTGTTAGAAATAAATGCTAACAAGATTCCAATGTCCAAGAGAAGGACTTTTAAAAGAGAATGGATGTCCTAAGGGCACTTGTTATTTTGCATTTTAGACTTATCAACAAATTAATATTCTTTTCATACAAAGTACAAGAAAACCAAAATGTTAGAAGTAGGATTTGAACCAACGCCTCTTTACAGAGACCAGAACACCCATTTAGAGGAAGAATACATTCTTGAGTCTGGTGCCTTAGACCGCTCGGCCATCCTGACAAGTACATCTGCCCACTAAATTAAGTTGGCAATAAAAGATTATAATGTACAAAAAAAGGATTTTGGTGTATTTTTCAGCCAAATAATATGTACTGTTCGAAAAAAGTAACATAAAATCAAGAACTTGGATTTATACAGTATAGTACCGCTAAAGGTGAGCCATCAAAAATAATACTTAAGAAAAACTGCTCAGGTAATAATGATATCCTCTATAATAACTATACAAATTATTTACTAAAATCTCTTTCAGGAAAAAACAGATTTATGTGTCTAGCAAGTTTTTTTTGTAAACTTTTAGATATAGAGTCTGAGAGCCTGAATCTACTTTCTATTCCAATTTATTCTTTGTTTTATGATTTGTTTACTGAATACTGAAAGGATGTTTTGCAAATAATACATTTGTGAAAACCTTTTTTCTACATTGAACTAAACTTAAGTATTTTTTAACTAGTCATTGTGTATTTATCACTTAGGAATAATGTCATTAATTCAACTCTATGGCAAAAAGTGCAATACTGGTGTGTAGATGGGATATCATACAATTTCTCCCATTTTCAAACTATTCTGTTCCCTATGTTTCTTTCAATAATTAGGCTGCACATTGTTAGAAATAAATGCTAACAAGATTCCAATGTCCAAGAGAAGGACTTTTAAAAGAGAATGGATGTCCTAAGGGCACTTGTTATTTTGCATTTTAGACTTATCAACAAATTATTATTCTTTTCATACAAAGTACAAGAAAACCAAAATGTTAGAAGTAGGATTTGAACCCACGCCTCTTTACAGAGACCAGAACACCCATTTAGAGGAAGAATACAATCTTGAGTCTGGTGCCTTAGACCGCTCGGCAATCCTGACAAGTACATCTGCCCATTAAATTAAGTTGGCAATAAAAGATTATAATGTACAAAAAAAGGACTTTGGTGTATCTTTCAGCCAAATATGTACTGCTTGAAAAAAGTAACATAAAATCAAGAACTTGGATTTATACAGTATAGTACCGCTAAAGGTGAGCCATCAAAAATAATACTTAAGAAAAACTGCTCAGGTTGTAATGATATCCTTTATAATAACTATACAAATTATTTACTAAAATCTCTTTCAGGAAAAAACAGATTTATGTGTCTAGTAAGTAATTTTTGTAAACTTTTAGATATAGAGTCTGAGAGCCTGAATCTACTTTCTATTCCAATTTATTCTTTGTTTTATGATTTGTTTACTGAATACTGAAAGGATGTTTTGCAAATAATACATTTGTAAAAACCTTTTTTCTACATGGAACTAAACTTAAGAATTTTTTAACTAGTCATTGTGTATTTATCACTTTGGAATAATGTCATTAATTCAACTCTATGGCAACAAGTGCAATATTGGTGTGTAGATGGGATATCATACAATTTCTCCCATTTTCAAACTATTCTGTTCCCTATGTTTCTTTAAATAATTAGGCTGCACATTGTTAGAAATAAATGGTAACAAGATTCCAATGTCCAAGAGAAGGACTTTTAAAAGAGAATGGATGTCCTAAGGGCACTTGTTATTTTGCATGGTAGACTTATCCACAAATTAATATTCTTTTCCTACAAAGTACAAGAAAATTAAATTGTCAGAAGTGGGATTTGAACCCACGCCTCTTTACAGAGACCAGAACACCCATTTAGAGGAAGAATGCAATCTTGAGTCTGGCGCCTTAGACCGCTCGGCCATCCTGACAAGTACATCTGCCCATTAAATTAAGTTGGCAATAAAAGATTATAATGTACAAAAAAAGGATTTTGGGGTATCTTTCAGCCAAATAATATGTACTGCTTGAAAAAAGTAACATAAAATCAAGAACTTGGATTTATACAGTATACTACCGCTAAAGGTGAGCCATCAAAAATAATACTTAAGAAAAACTGCCCAGGTTATAATGATATCCTCTATAATAACTATACAAATTATTTACTAAAATCTCTTTCAGGAAAAAACAGATTTATGTGTCTAGCAAGTTTTTTTTGTAAACTTTTAGATATAGAGTCTGAGAGCCTGAATCTACTTTCTATTCCAATTTATTCTTTGTTTTATGATTTGTTTACTGAATACTGAAAGGATGTTTTGCAAATAATACATTTGTGAAAAACTTTTTTCTACATGGAACTAAACTTAAGTATTTTTTAACTAGTCATTGTGTATTTATCACTTAGGAATAATGTCATTAATTCAACTCTATGGCAACAAGTGCAATATTGGTGTGTAGATGGGATATCATACAATTTCTCCCATTTTCAAACTATTCTGTTCCCTATGTTTCTTTAAATAATTAGGCTGCACATTGTTAGAAATAAATGGTAACAAGATTCCAATGTCCAAGAGAAGGACTTTTAAAAGAGAATGGATGTCCTAAGGGCACTTGTTATTTTGCATGGTAGACTTATCCACAAATTAATATTCTTTTCCAACAAAGTACAAGAAAATAAAATTGTCAGAATTGGGATTTGAACCCACACCTCTTCACAGAGACCAGAACACCCATTTAGAGAAAGAATGCAATCTTGAGTCTGGCGCCTTAGACCGCTCGGCCATCCTGACAAGTACATCTACCCATTAAATTAAGTTGGCAATAAAAGATTATAATGTACAAAAAAAAGGATTTTGGGGTATCTTTCAGCCAAATAATATGTACTGCTTGAAAAAAGTAACATAAAATCAAGAAATTGGATTTATACAGTATACTACCGCTAAAGGTGAGCCATCAAAAATAATACTTAAGAAAAACTGCTCAGGTTGTAATGATATCCTTTATAATAACTATACAAATTATTTACTAAAATCTCTTTCAGGAAAATTCAGATGTATTTGTCTAGCAAGTAATTTTTGTAAACTTTTAGATATAGAGTCTGAGAGCCTGAATCTACTTTCTATTCCAATTTATTCTTTGTTTTATGATTTGTTTACTGAATACTGAAAGGATGTTTTGCAAATAATACATTTGTAAAAACCTTTTTTCTACATGGAACTAAACTTAAGAATTTTTTAACTAGTCATTGTGTATTTATCACTTAGGAATAATGTCATTAATTCAACTCTATGGCAACAAGTGCAATATTGGTGTGTAGATGGGACATCATACAATTTCTTTCATTTTCAAACTATTCTTTTCCCTATGTTTCTTTAAATAATTAGGCTGCACATTGTTAGAAATAAATGCTAACAAGATTCCAATGTCCAAGAGAAGGACTTTTAAAAGAGAATGGATGTCCTAAGGGCACTTGTTATTTTGCATTTTAGACTTATCAACAAATTAATATTCTTTTCATACAAAGTACAAAAATAACAAAATGTTAGAAGTAGGATTTGAACCCACGCCTCTTTACAGAGACCAGAACACCCATTTAGAGGAAGAATACAATCTTGAGTCTGGTGCCTTAGACCGCTCGGCAAACCTGACAAGTACATCTGCCCATTAAATTAAGTTGGCAATAAAAGATTATAATGTACAAAAAAAGGATTTTGGTGTATCTTTCAGCCAAATAATATGTACTGCTTGAAAAAAGTAACATAAAATCAAGAACTTGGATTTATACAGTATACTACCACTAAAGGTGAGCCATCAAAAATAATACTTAAGAAAAACTGCTCAGGTTGTAATGATATCCTTTATAATAACTATACAAATTATTTACTAAAATCTCTTTCAGGAAAAAAACAGATTTATGTGTCTAGTAAGTAATTTTTGTAAACTTTTAGATATAGAGTCTGAGAGCCTGAATCTACTTTCTATTCCAATTTATTCTTTGTTTTATGATTTGTTTACTGAATACTGAAAGGATGTTTTGCAAATAATACATTTGTGAAAACCTTTTTTCTACATGGAACTAAACTTAAGAATTTTTTAACTAGTCATTGTGTATTTATCACTTAGGAATAATGTCATTAATTCAACTCTATGGCAACAAGTGCAATATTGGTGTGTAGATGGGATATCATACAATTTCTCCCATTTTCAAACTATTCTGTTCCCTATGTTTCTTTAAATAATTAGGCTGCACATTGTTAGAAATAAATGCTAACAAGATTCCAATGTCCAAGAGAAGGACTTTTAAAAGAGAATGGATGTCCTAAGGGCACTTGTTATTTTGCATTTTAGACTTATCAACAAATTAATATTCTTTTCATACAAAGTACAAGAAAACCAAAATATTAGAAGTAGGATTTGAACCCACGCCTCTTTACAGAGACCAGAACACCCATTTAGAGGAAGAATACAATCTTGAGTCTGGTGCCTTAGACCGCTCGGCAATCCTGACAAGTACATCTGCCCATTAAATTAAGTTGGCAATAAAAGATTATAATGTACAAAAAAAGGATTTTGGTGTATCTTTCAGCCAAATAATATGTACAGCTTGAAAAAAGTAACATAAAATCAAGAACTTGGATTTATACAGTATACTACCACTAAAGGTGAGCCATCAAAAATAATACTTAAGAAAAACTGCTCAGGTTGTAATGATATCCTTTATAATAACTATACAAATTATTTACTAAAATCTCTTTCAGGAAAAAAACAGATTTATGTGTCTAGTAAGTAATTTTTGTAAACTTTTAGATATAGAGTCTGAGAGCCTGAATCTACTTTCTATTCCAATTTATTCTTTGTTTTATGATTTGTTTACTGAATACTGAAAGGATGTTTTGCAAATAATACATTTGTAAAAACCTTTTTTCTACATGGAACTAAACTTAAGAATTTTTTAACTAGTCATTGTGTATTTATCACTTAGGAATAATGTCATTAATTCAACTCTATGGCAACAAGTGCAATATTGGTGTGTAGATGGGATATCATACAATTTCTCCCATTTTCAAACTATTCTGTTCCCTATGTTTCTTTAAATAATTAGGCTGCACATTGTTAGAAATAAATGCTAACAAGATTCCAATGTCCAAGAGAAGGACTTTTAAAAGAGAATGGATGTCCTAAGGGCACTTGTTATTTTGCATGGTAGACTTATCCACAAAATAATATTTCTTCATACAAAGTACAAGAAAATAACATTGTCAGAAGTGGGATTTGTACCGACGCCTCTTTACAGAGACCAGAACACCCATTTAGAGGAAGAATGCAATCTTGAGTCTGACGCCTTAGACCGCTCGGCCATCCTGACAAGTACATCTGCCCCTTAAATTAAGTTGGCAATAAAAGATTATAATGTACAAAAAAAAGGATTTTGGGGTATCTTTCAGCCAAATAATATGTACTGCTTGAAAAAAGTAACATAAAATCAAGAACTTGGATTTATACAGTATACTATCGCTAAAGGTGAGCCATCAAAAATAATACTTAAGAAAAACTGCTCAGGTTGTAATGATATCCTTTATAATAACTATACAAATTATTTACTAAAATCTCTTTCAGGAAAAAACAGATTTATTTGTCTAGCAAGTAATTTTTGTAAACTTTTAGATATAGAGTCTTAGAGCCTGAATCTACTTCCTATTCCAATTTATTCTTTGTTTTATGATTTGTTTACTGAATACTGAAAGGATGTTTTGCAAATAATACATTTGTGAAAACCTTTTTTCTACATGGAACTAAACTTAAGTATTTTTTAACTAGTCATTGTGTATTTATCACTTAGGAATAATGTCATTAATTCAAATCTATGGCAAAAAGTGCAATACTGGTGTGTAGATGGGATATCATACAATTTCTCCCATTTTCAAACTATTCTGTTCCCTATGTTTCTTTAAATAATTAGGCTGCACATTGTTAGAAATAAATGCTAACAAGATTCCAATGTCCAAGAGAAGGACTTTTAAAAGAGAATGGATGTCCTAAGGGCACTTGTTATTTTGCATTTTAGACTTATCAACAAATTAATATTCTTTTCATACAAAGTACAAGAAAACCAAAATGTTAGAAGTAGGATTTGAACCCACGCCTCTTTACAGAGACCAGAACACCCATTTAGAGGAAGAATACAATCTTGAGTCTGGTGCCTTAGACCGCTCGGCAATCCTGACAAGTACATCTGCCCCTTAAATTAAGATGGCAATAAAAGATTATAATGTACAAAAAAAGGATTTTGGTGTATCTTTCAGCCAAATAATATGTACTGCTTGAAAAAAGTAACATAAAATCAAGAACTTGGATTTATACAGTATACTACCACTAAAGGTGAGCCATCAAAAATAATACTTAAGAAAAACTGCTCAGGTTGTAATGATATCCTTTATAATAACTATACAAATTATTTACTAAAATCTCTTTCAGGAAAAAAACAGATTTATGTGTCTAGTAAGTAATTTTTGTAAACTTTTAGATATAGAGTCTGAGAGCCTGAATCTACTTTCTATTCCAATTTATTCTTTGTTTTATGATTTGTTTACTGAATACTGAAAGGATGTTTTGCAAATAATACATTTGTAAAAACCTTTTTTCTACATGGAACTAAACTTAAGAATTTTTTAACTAGTCATTGTGTATTTATCACTTAGGAATAATGTCATTAATTCAACTCTATGGCAACAAGTGCAATATTGGTGTGTAGATGGGATATCATACAATTTCTCCCATTTTCAAACTATTCTGTTCCCTATGTTTCTTTAAATAATTAGGCTGCACATTGTTAGAAATAAATGGTAACAAGATTCCAATGTCCAATAGAAGGACTTTTAAAAGAGAATGGATGTCCTAAGGGCACTTGTTATTTTGCATGGTAGACTTATCCACAAATTAATATTCTTTTCCTACAAAGTACAAGAAAATAAAATTGTCAGAAGTGGGATTTGAACCCACACCTCGTTACAAGAGACCAGAACACCCATTTAGAGGAAGAATGCAATCTTGAGTCTGGCGCCTTAGACCGCTCGCCCATCCTGACAAGTACATCTGCCCATTAAATTAAGTTGGCAATAAAAGATTATAATGTACAAAAAACGGATTTTGGGGTATCTTTCAGCCAAATAATATGTACTGCTTGAAAAAAGTAACATAAAATCAAGAACTTGGATTTATACAGTATACTACCGCTAAAGGTGAGCCATCAAAAATAATACTTAAGAAAAATTGCTCAGGTTATAATGATATCCTCTATAATAACTATACAAATTATTTACTAAAATCCCTTTCAGGAAAAAACAGATTTATGTGTCTAGCAAGTTTTTTTTGTAAACTTTTAGATATAGAGTCTGAGAGCCTGAATCTACTTTCTATTCCAATTTATTCTTTGTTTTATGATTTGTTTACTGAATACTGAAAGGATGTTTTGCAAATAATACATTTGTGAAAACCTTTTTTCTACATGGAACTAAACTTAAGAATTTTTTAACTAGTCATTGTGTATTTATCACTTAGGAATAATGTCATTAATTCAACTCTATGGCAACAAGTGCAATATTGGTGTGTAGATGGGATATCATACAATTTCTCCCATTTTCAAACTATTCTGTTCCCTATGTTTCTTTAAATAATTAGGCTGCACATTGTTAGAAATAAATGCTAACAAGATTCCAATGTCCAAGAGAAGGACTTTTAAAAGAGAATGGATGTCCTAAGGGCACTTGTTATTTTGCATGGTAGACTTATCCACAAATTAATATTTTTTCATACAAAGTACAAGAAAATAACATTGTCAGAAGTGGGATTTGTACCGACACCTCTTTACAGAGACCAGAACACCCATTTAGAGGAAGAATGCAATCTTGAGTCTGACGCCTTAGACCGCTCGGCCATCCTGACAAGTACATCTGCCCCTTAAATTAAGTTGGCAATAAAAGATTATAATGTACAAAAAAAAGGATTTAGGGGTATCTTTCAGCCAAATAATATGTACTGCTTGAAAAAAGTAACATAAAATCAAGAACTTGGATTTATACAGTATACTATCGCTAAAGGTGAGCCATCAAAAATAATACTTAAGAAAAACTGCTCAGGTTGTAATGATATCCTTTATAATAACTATACAAATTATTTACTAAAATCTCTTTCAGGAAAAAACAGATTTATTTGTCTAGCAAGTAATTTTTGTAAACTTTTAGATATAGAGTCTTAGAGCCTGAATCTACTTCCTATTCCAATTTATTCTTTGTTTTATGATTTGTTTACTGAATACTGAAAGGATGTTTTGCAAATAATACATTTGTGAAAACCTTTTTTCTACATTGAACTAAACTTAAGTATTTTTTAACTAGTCATTGTGTATTTATCACTTAGGAATAATGTCATTAATTCAAATCTATGGCAAAAAGTGCAATACTGGTGTGTAGATGGGATATCATACAATTTCTCCCATTTTCAAACTATTCTGTTCCCTATGTTTCTTTAAATAATTAGGCTGCACATTGTTAGAAATAAATGCTAACAAGATTCCAATGTCCAAGAGAAGGACTTTTAAAAGAGAATGGATGTCCTAAGGGCACTTGTTATTTTGCATGGTAGACTTATCCACAAATTAATATTTTTTCATACAAAGTACAAGAAAATAACATTGTCAGAAGTGGGATTTGTACCGACGCCTCTTTACAGAAACCAGAACACCAGTTTAGAGGAAGAACTGAATCTTGAGTCTGGTGCCTAAGACTGCTTGACTATTCTGACAAGTACATCTGTAAGTTAAATTTAGTTGTCAATGAATGATTATAATAATAAAAAAAGGATTTTGGGATATCTTTCAGACAAATAATATGTACTGCTTGAAAAAAGTAACATAAAATCAAGTTCTTGGATTTATATACTATCGCTAAAGGTGAGCCATCAAAAATAATACTTAAGAAAAACTGCTCAGGTTATAATGATATCCTTTATAATAACTAAACAAATTATTTACTAAAATCTATTTCAGGGAGAAACAGATTTATTTGTCTAACAAGTAATTTTTGTAAACTTTTAGATACAGAGTCTGAGAGCCTAAATCTACTTTCAATTCCAATGTATTCTTTGTTTTATGATTTGTTTACTGAATACTGAAAGTATGTTTTGCAAATAATACATTTGTGAAAACCTTTTTTCTACATGGAACTAAACTTAAGTATTTTTTAACTAGTCATTGTGTATTTATCACTTAGGAATAATGTCATTAATTCAACTCTATGGCAAAAAGTGCAATATTGGTGTGTAGATGGGATATCATACAATTTCTCCCATTTTCAAACTATTCTGTTCCCTATGTTTCTTTAAATAATTAGGCTGCACATTGTTAGAAATAAATGGTAACAAGATTCCAATGTCCAAGAGAAGGACTTTTAAAAGAGAATGGATGTCCTAAGGGCACTTGTTATTTTGCATGGTAGACTTATCCACAAATTAATATTCTTTTTCTACAAAGTACAAGAAAATAAAATTGTCAGAATTGGGATTTGAACCCACACCTCTTCACAGAGACCAGAACACCCATTTAGAGGAAGAATGCAATCTTGAGTCTGGCGCCTTAGACCGCTCGGCCATCCTGACAAGTACATCTACCCATTAAATTAAGTTGGCAATAAAAGATTATAATGTACAAAAAAAAGGATTTTGGGGTATCTTTCAGCCAAATAATATGTACTGCTTGAAAAAAGTAACATAAAATCAAGAAATTGGATTTATACAGTATACTACCGCTAAAGGTGAGCCATCAAAAATAATACTTAAGAAAAACTGCTCAGGTTGTAATGATATCCTTTATAATAACTATACAAATTATTTACTAAAATCTCTTTCAGGAAAATTCAGATGTATTTGTCTAGCAAGTAATTTTTGTAAACTTTTAGATATAGAGTCTGAGAGCCTGAATCTACTTTCTATTCCAATTTATTCTTTGTTTTATGATTTGTTTACTGAATACTGAAAGGATGTTTTGCAAATAATACATTTGTGAAAACCTTTTTTCTACATGGAACTAAACTTAAGAATTTTTTAACCAGTCATTGTGTATTTATCACTTAGGAATAATGTCATTAATTCAACTCTATGGCAACAAGTGCAATATTGGTGTGTAGATGGGACATCATACAATTTCTTTCATTTTCAAACTATTCTGTTCCCTATGTTTCTTTAAATAATTAGGCTGCACATTGTTAGAAATAAATGCTAACAAGATTCCAATGTCCAAGAGAAGGACTTTTAAAAGAGAATGGATGTCCTAAGGGCACTTGTTATTTTGCATTTTAGACTTATCAACAAATTAATATTCTTTTCATACAAAGTACAAGAAAACCAGAATGTTAGAAGTAGGATTTGAACCCACACCTCGTTACAGAGACCAGAACACCCATTTAGAGGAAGAATGCAATCTTGAGTCTGGCGCCTTAGACGGCTCGGCCATCCTGACAAGTACATCTGCCCATTAAATTAAGTTGGCAATAAAAGATTATAATGTACAAAAAAAGGATTTTGGGGTATCTTTCAGCCAAATAATATGTACTGCTTGAAAAAAGTAACATAAAATCAAGAACTTGGATATATACAGTATACTACCGCTAAAGGTGAGCCATCAAAAATAATACTTAAGAAAAACTGCTCAGGTTATAATGATATCCTCTATAATAACTATACAAATGATTTACTAATTTCTCTTTCAGGAAAAACCAGATTTATGTGTAAAGCAAGTTTTTTTTTGTAAACTTTTAGATATAGAGTCTGAGAGTCTGAATCTACTTTCTATTCCAATTTATTCTTTGTTTTATGATTTGTTTACTGAATACTGAAAGGATGTTTTGCAAATAATACATTTGTGAAAACCTTTTTTCTACATGGAACTAAACTTAAGAATTTTTTAACTAGTCATTGTGTATTTATCACTTAGGAATAATGTCATTAATTCAACTCTATGGCAACAAGTGCAATATTGGTGTGTAGATGGGATATCATACAATTTCTCCCATTTTCAAACTATTCTGTTCCCTATGTTTCTTTAAATAATTAGGCTGCACATTGTTAGAAATAAATGGTAACAAGATTCCAATGTCCAAGAGAAGGACTTTTAAAAGAGAATGGATGTCCTAAGGGCACTTGTTATTTTGCATGGTAGACTTATCCACAAATTAATATTCTTTTCCTACAAAGTACAAGAAAATAAAATTGTCAGAATTGGGATTTGAACCCACACCTCTTCACAGAGACCAGAACACCCATTTAGAGGAAGAATGCAATCTTGAGTCTGGCGCCTTAGACCGCTCGGCCATCCTGACAAGTACATCTACCCATTAAATTAAGTTGGCAATAAAAGATTATAATGTACAAAAAAAAGGATTTTGGGGTATCTTTCAGCCAAATAATATGTACTGCTTGAAAAAAGTAACATAAAATCAAGAAATTGGATTTATACAGTATACTACCGCTAAAGGTGAGCCATCAAAAATAATACTTAAGAAAAACTGCTCAGGTTGTAATGATATCCTTTATAATAACTATACAAATTATTTACTAAAATCTCTTTCAGGAAAATTCAGATGTATTTGTCTAGCAAGTAATTTTTGTAAACTTTTAGATATAGAGTCTGAGAGCCTGAATCTACTTTCTATTCCAATTTATTCTTTGTTTTATGATTTGTTTACTGAATACTGAAAGGATGTTTTGCAAATAATACATTTGTGAAAACCTTTTTTCTACATGGAACTAAACTTAAGAATTTTTTAACCAGTCATTGTGTATTTATCACTTAGGAATAATGTCATTAATTCAACTCTATGGCAACAAGTGCAATATTGGTGTGTAGATGGGACATCATACAATTTCTTTCATTTTCAAACTATTCTGTTCCCTATGTTTCTTTAAATAATTAGGCTGCACATTGTTAGAAATAAATGCTAACAAGATTCCAATGTCCAAGAGAAGGACTTTTAAAAGAGAATGGATGTCCTAAGGGCACTTGTTATTTTGCATTTTAGACTTATCAACAAATTAATATTCTTTTCATACAAAGTACAAGAAAACCAGAATGTTAGAAGTAGGATTTGAACCCACACCTCGTTACAGAGACCAGAACACCCATTTAGAGGAAGAATGCAATCTTGAGTCTGGCGCCTTAGACGGCTCGGCCATCCTGACAAGTACATCTGCCCATTAAATTAAGTTGGCAATAAAAGATTATAATGTACAAAAAAAGGATTTTGGGGTATCTTTCAGCCAAATAATATGTACTGCTTGAAAAAAGTAACATAAAATCAAGAACTTGGATATATACAGTATACTACCGCTAAAGGTGAGCCATCAAAAATAATACTTAAGAAAAACTGCTCAGGTTATAATGATATCCTCTATAATAACTATACAAATGATTTACTAATTTCTCTTTCAGGAAAAACCAGATTTATGTGTAAAGCAAGTTTTTTTTTGTAAACTTTTAGATATAGAGTCTGAGAGTCTGAATCTACTTTCTATTCCAATTTATTCTTTGTTTTATGATTTGTTTACTGAATACTGAAAGGATGTTTTGCAAATAATACATTTGTGAAAACCTTTTTTCTACATGGAACTAAACTTAAGAATTTTTTAACTAGTCATTGTGTATTTATCACTTAGGAATAATGTCATTAATTCAACTCTATGGCAACAAGTGCAATATTGGTGTGTAGATGGGATATCATACAATTTCTCCCATTTTCAAACTATTCTGTTCCCTATGTTTCTTTAAATAATTAGGCTGCACATTGTTAGAAATAAATGGTAACAAGATTCCAATGTCCAAGAGAAGGACTTTTAAAAGAGAATGGATGTTCTAAGGGCACTTGTTCTTTTGCATGGTAGACTTATCCACAAATTAATATTCTTTTCATACAAAGTACAAGAAAATAAAATAGTCAAAAGTGGGATTTGAACCCATGCCTCTTTAAAGAGACTAGAACACCCATTTAGAGGAAGAATGGAATCTCGAGTCTGGCACCTTGGACCGCTCAGCCACCCTGACAAGAACATCTGCACATTAAATTAAGTTGGCAATAAACGATTATAATATACAAAAAAAGGATTTTGGGGTATCTTTCAGACAAATAATATGTACTGCTTTAAAAATGTAACATAAAATCAAGAACTTGGATTTATACAGTATACTACCGCTAAAGGTGAGCCATCAAAAATAATACTTAAGAAAAATGTCTCAGGTTATAATGATATCCTCTATAATAACTATACAAATTATTTATTAAAATCTCTTTCAGGGAAAAACAGATTTATTTGTCTAACAAGAAATTTTTGTAAACTTTTAGATATAGAGTCTGAGAGCCTGAATCTACTTTGTATTCCAATTTATTCTTTGTTTTATGATTTGTTTACTGAATACTGAAAGGATGTTTTGCAAATAATACATTTGTGAAAACCTTTTTTCTACTTGGAACTAAACTTAAGAATTTTTTAACTAGTCATTGTGTATTTATCACTTAGGAATAATGTAATTAATTCAACTCTATGGCAACAAGTGCAATATTGGTGTGCAGATGGGATATCATACAATTTCTCCCATCTTCAATCTATTCTGTTCCCTATGTTTCTTTAAATAATTAGGCTGCACATTGTTAGAAATAAATGGTAACAAGATTTCAATGTCCAAGAGAATGACTTTTAAAAGAGAATGGATGTCCTAAGAGCACTTGTTATTTTGCATGGTAGACTTATCCACAAATTAATATTCTTTTCATACAAAGTACAAGAAAATAAAATTGTCAGAAGTGGAATTTGAACCGATGCCTCTTTACAGAGAACAGAACATTAATTTAGAGGAAGAACTGAATCTTAAGTCTGGCACCTAATACTGCCTGGCCATCCCGACAAGTACATCCGTATGTTATATTAAGTTGTCAATAAATGATTATAATTTACAAAAAAAAGATTTTGGGGTATCTTTCAGACAAATAATATGTACTGCTTGAAAAAAGTAACATAAAATCAAGTTCTTGGATTTATACAGTATACTACCGCTAAAGGTGAGCCATCAAAAATAATGCTTAAGAAAAACTGCTCAGGTTGTAATGATATCCTTTATAATAACTAAACAAATTATTTACTAAAATCTATATCATGGAAAAACAGATTTATTTGTCTAACAAGAAATTTTTGTAAACTTTTAGATATAGAGTCTGAGAGCCTAAATCTACTTTCAATTCCAATTTATTCTTTATTTTATAATTTGTTTACTGAATACTGAAAGGATGTTTTGCAAATAATACATTTGTTAAAACCTTTTTTCTACATGGAACTAAACTTAAGAATTTTTTAACTAGTCATTGTGTATTTATCACTTAGGAATAATGTCATTAATTCAAATCTATGGCAAAAAGTGCAATACTGGTGTGTAGATGGGATATCATACAATTTCTCCCATTTTCAAACTATTCTGTTCCCTATGTTTCTTTAAATAATTAGGCTGCACATTGTTAGAAATAAATGCTAACAAGATTCCAATGTCCAAGAGAAGGACTTTTAAAAGAGAATGGATGTCCTAAGGGCACTTGTTGTTTTGCATGGTAGACTTATCCACAAATTAATATTTTTTCATACAAAGTACAAGAAAATAACATTGTCAGAAGTGGGATTTGTACCGACGCCTCTTTACAGAGACCAGAACACCCATTTAGAGGAAGAATGCAATCTTGAGTCTGACGCCTTAGACCGCTCGGCCATCCTGACAAGTACATCTGCCCCTTAAATTAAGTTGGCAATAAAAGATTATAATGTACAAAAAAAAGGATTTTGGGGTATCTTTCAGCCAAATAATATGTACTGCTTGAAAAAAGTAACATAAAATCAAGAACTTGGATTTATACAGTATACTATCGCTAAAGGTGAGCCATCAAAAATAATACTTAAGAAAAACTGCTCAGGTTGTAATGATATCCTTTATAATAACTATACAAATTATTTACTAAAATCTCTTTCAGGAAAAAACAGATTTATTTGTCTAGCAAGTAATTTTTGTAAACTTTTAGATATAGAGTCTTAGAGCCTGAATCTACTTCCTATTCCAATTTATTCTTTGTTTTATGATTTGTTTACTGAATACTGAAAGGATGTTTTGCAAATAATACATTTGTGAAAACCTTTTTTCTACATGGAACTAAACTTAAGTATTTTTTAACTAGTCATTGTGTATTTATCACTTAGGAATAATGTCATTAATTCAAATCTATGGCAAAAAGTGCAATACTGGTGTGTAGATGGGATATCATACAATTTCTCCCATTTTCAAACTATTCTGTTCCCTATGTTTCTTTAAATAATTAGGCTGCACATTGTTAGAAATAAATGCTAACAAGATTCCAATGTCCAAGAGAAGGACTTTTAAAAGAGAATGGATGTCCTAAGGGCACTTGTTATTTTGCATTTTAGACTTATCAACAAATTAATATTCTTTTCATACAAAGTACAAGAAAACCAAAATGTTAGAAGTAGGATTTGAACCCACGCCTCTTTACAGAGACCAGAACACCCATTTAGAGGAAGAATACAATCTTGAGTCTGGTGCCTTAGACCGCTCGGCAATCCTGACAAGTACATCTGCCCATTAAATTAAGTTGGCAATAAAAGATTATAATGTACAAAAAAAGGATTTTGGTGTATCTTTCAGCCAAATAATATGTACAGCTTGAAAAAAGTAACATAAAATCAAGAACTTGGATTTATACAGTATACTACCACTAAAGGTGAGCCATCAAAAATAATACTTAAGAAAAACTGCTCAGGTTGTAATGATATCCTTTATAATAACTATACAAATTATTTACTAAAATCTCTTTCAGGAAAAAAACAGATTTATGTGTCTAGTAAGTAATTTTTGTAAACTTTTAGATATAGAGTCTGAGAGCCTGAATCTACTTTCTATTCCAATTTATTCTTTGTTTTATGATTTGTTTACTGAATACTGAAAGGATGTTTTGCAAATAATACATTTGTAAAAACCTTTTTTCTACATGGAACTAAACTTAAGAATTTTTTAACTAGTCATTGTGTATTTATCACTTAGGAATAATGTCATTAATTCAACTCTATGGCAACAAGTGCAATATTGGTGTGTAGATGGGATATCATACAATTTCTCCCATTTTCAAACTATTCTGTTCCCTATGTTTCTTTAAATAATTAGGCTGCACATTGTTAGAAATAAATGCTAACAAGATTCCAATGTCCAAGAGAAGGACTTTTAAAAGAGAATGGATGTCCTAAGGGCACTTGTTATTTTGCATGGTAGACTTATCCACAAAATAATATTTCTTCATACAAAGTACAAGAAAATAACATTGTCAGAAGTGGGATTTGTACCGACGCCTCTTTACAGAGATCAGAACACCCATTTAGAGGAAGAATGCAATCTTGAGTCTGACGCCTTAGACCGCTCGGCCATCCTGACAAGTACATCTGCCCCTTAAATTAAGTTGGCAATAAAAGATTATAATGTACAAAAAAAAGGATTTTGGGGTATCTTTCAGCCAAATAATATGTACTGCTTGAAAAAAGTAACATAAAATCAAGAACTTGGATTTATACAGTATACTATCGCTAAAGGTGAGCCATCAAAAATAATACTTAAGAAAAACTGCTCAGGTTGTAATGATATCCTTTATAATAACTATACAAATTATTTACTAAAATCTCTTTCAGGAAAAAACAGATTTATTTGTCTAGCAAGTAATTTTTGTAAACTTTTAGATATAGAGTCTTAGAGCCTGAATCTACTTCCTATTCCAATTTATTCTTTGTTTTATGATTTGTTTACTGAATACTGAAAGGATGTTTTGCAAATAATACATTTGTGAAAACCTTTTTTCTACATGGAACTAAACTTAAGTATTTTTTAACTAGTCATTGTGTATTTATCACTTAGGAATAATGTCATTAATTCAAATCTATGGCAAAAAGTGCAATACTGGTGTGTAGATGGGATATCATACAATTTCTCCCATTTTCAAACTATTCTGTTCCCTATGTTTCTTTAAATAATTAGGCTGCACATTGTTAGAAATAAATGCTAACAAGATTCCAATGTCCAAGAGAAGGACTTTTAAAAGAGAATGGATGTCCTAAGGGCACTTGTTATTTTGCATTTTAGACTTATCAACAAATTAATATTCTTTTCATACAAAGTACAAGAAAACCAAAATGTTAGAAGTAGGATTTGAACCCACGCCTCTTTACAGAGACCAGAACACCCATTTAGAGGAAGAATACAATCTTGAGTCTGGTGCCTTAGACCGCTCGGCAATCCTGACAAGTACATCTGCCCCTTAAATTAAGATGGCAATAAAAGATTATAATGTACAAAAAAAGGATTTTGGTGTATCTTTCAGCCAAATAATATGTACTGCTTGAAAAAAGTAACATAAAATCAAGAACTTGGATTTATACAGTATACTACCACTAAAGGTGAGCCATCAAAAATAATACTTAAGAAAAACTGCTCAGGTTGTAATGATATCCTTTATAATAACTATACAAATTATTTACTAAAATCTCTTTCAGGAAAAAAACAGATTTATGTGTCTAGTAAGTAATTTTTGTAAACTTTTAGATATAGAGTCTGAGAGCCTGAATCTACTTTCTATTCCAATTTATTCTTTGTTTTATGATTTGTTTACTGAATACTGAAAGGATGTTTTGCAAATAATACATTTGTAAAAACCTTTTTTCTACATGGAACTAAACTTAAGAATTTTTTAACTAGTCATTGTGTATTTATCACTTAGGAATAATGTCATTAATTCAACTCTATGGCAACAAGTGCAATATTGGTGTGTAGATGGGATATCATACAATTTCTCCCATTTTCAAACTATTCTGTTCCCTATGTTTCTTTAAATAATTAGGCTGCACATTGTTAGAAATAAATGGTAACAAGATTCCAATGTCCAATAGAAGGACTTTTAAAAGAGAATGGATGTCCTAAGGGCACTTGTTATTTTGCATTTTAGACTTATCAACAAATTAATATTCTTTTCATACAAAGTACAAGAAAACCAGAATGTTAGAAGTAGGATTTGAACCCACACCTCGTTACAGAGACCAGAACACCCATTTAGAGGAAGAATGCAATCTTGAGTCTGGCGCCTTAGACGGCTCGGCCATCCTGACAAGTACATCTGCCCATTAAATTAAGTTGGCAATAAAAGATTATAATGTACAAAAAAAGGATTTTGGGGTATCTTTCAGCCAAATAATATGTACTGCTTGAAAAAAGTAACATAAAATCAAGAACTTGGATATATACAGTATACTACCGCTAAAGGTGAGCCATCAAAAATAATACTTAAGAAAAACTGCTCAGGTTATAATGATATCCTCTATAATAACTATACAAATGATTTACTAATTTCTCTTTCAGGAAAAACCAGATTTATGTGTAAAGCAAGTTTTTTTTTGTAAACTTTTAGATATAGAGTCTGAGAGTCTGAATCTACTTTCTATTCCAATTTATTCTTTGTTTTATGATTTGTTTACTGAATACTGAAAGGATGTTTTGCAAATAATACATTTGTGAAAACCTTTTTTCTACATGGAACTAAACTTAAGAATTTTTTAACTAGTCATTGTGTATTTATCACTTAGGAATAATGTCATTAATTCAACTCTATGGCAACAAGTGCAATATTGGTGTGTAGATGGGATATCATACAATTTCTCCCATTTTCAAACTATTCTGTTCCCTATGTTTCTTTAAATAATTAGGCTGCACATTGTTAGAAATAAATGGTAACAAGATTCCAATGTCCAAGAGAAGGACTTTTAAAAGAGAATGGATGTCCTAAGGGCACTTGTTATTTTGCATGGTAGACTTATCCACAAATTAATATTCTTTTCCTACAAAGTACAAGAAAATAAAATTGTCAGAATTGGGATTTGAACCCACACCTCTTCACAGAGACCAGAACACCCATTTAGAGGAAGAATGCAATCTTGAGTCTGGCGCCTTAGACCGCTCGGCCATCCTGACAAGTACATCCACCCATTAAATTAAGTTGGCAATAAAAGATTATAATGTACAAAAAAAAGGATTTTGGGGTATCTTTCAGCCAAATAATATGTACTGCTTGAAAAAAGTAACATAAAATCAAGAAATTGGATTTATACAGTATACTACCGCTAAAGGTGAGCCATCAAAAATAATACTTAAGAAAAACTGCTCAGGTTGTAATGATATCCTTTATAATAACTATACAAATTATTTACTAAAATCTCTTTCAGGAAAATTCAGATGTATTTGTCTAGCAAGTAATTTTTGTAAACTTTTAGATATAGAGTCTGAGAGCCTGAATCTACTTTCTATTCCAATGTATTCTTTGTTTTATGATTTGTTTACTGAATACTGAAAGGATGTTTTGCAAATAATACATTTGTGAAAACCTTTTTTCTACATGGAACTAAACTTAAGAATTTTTTAACCAGTCATTGTGTATTTATCACTTAGGAATAATGTCATTAATTCAACTCTATGGCAACAAGTGCAATATTGGTGTGTAGATGGGACATCATACAATTTCTTTCATTTTCAAACTATTCTGTTCCCTATGTTTCTTTAAATAATTAGGCTGCACATTGTTAGAAATAAATGCTAACAAGATTCCAATGTCCAAGAGAAGGACTTTTAAAAGAGAATGGATGTCCTAAGGGCACTTGTTATTTTGCATTTTAGACTTATCAACAAATTAATATTCTTTTCATACAAAGTACAAGAAAACCAGAATGTTAGAAGTAGGATTTGAACCCACACCTCGTTACAGAGACCAGAACACCCATTTAGAGGAAGAATGCAATCTTGAGTCTGGCGCCTTAGACGGCTCGGCCATCCTGACAAGTACATCTGCCCATTAAATTAAGTTGGCAATAAAAGATTATAATGTACAAAAAAAGGATTTTGGGGTATCTTTCAGCCAAATAATATGTACTGCTTGAAAAAAGTAACATAAAATCAAGAACTTGGATATATACAGTATACTACCGCTAAAGGTGAGCCATCAAAAATAATACTTAAGAAAAACTGCTCAGGTTATAATGATATCCTCTATAATAACTATACAAATGATTTACTAATTTCTCTTTCAGGAAAAACCAGATTTATGTGTAAAGCAAGTTTTTTTTTGTAAACTTTTAGATATAGAGTCTGAGAGTCTGAATCTACTTTCTATTCCAATTTATTCTTTGTTTTATGATTTGTTTACTGAATACTGAAAGGATGTTTTGCAAATAATACATTTGTGAAAACCTTTTTTCTACATGGAACTAAACTTAAGAATTTTTTAACTAGTCATTGTGTATTTATCACTTAGGAATAATGTCATTAATTCAACTCTATGGCAACAAGTGCAATATTGGTGTGTAGATGGGATATCATACAATTTCTCCCATTTTCAAACTATTCTGTTCCCTATGTTTCTTTAAATAATTAGGCTGCACATTGTTAGAAATAAATGGTAACAAGATTCCAATGTCCAAGAGAAGGACTTTTAAAAGAGAATGGATGTTCTAAGGGCACTTGTTCTTTTGCATGGTAGACTTATCCACAAATTAATATTCTTTTCATACAAAGTACAAGAAAATAAAATAGTCAAAAGTGGGATTTGAACCCATGCCTCTTTAAAGAGACTAGAACACCCATTTAGAGGAAGAATGGAATCTCGAGTCTGGCACCTTGGACCGCTCAGCCACCCTGACAAGAACATCTGCACATTAAATTAAGTTGGCAATAAACGATTATAATATACAAAAAAAGGATTTTGGGGTATCTTTCAGACAAATAATATGTACTGCTTTAAAAATGTAACATAAAATCAAGAACTTGGATTTATACAGTATACTACCGCTAAAGGTGAGCCATCAAAAATAATACTTAAGAAAAATGTCTCAGGTTATAATGATATCCTCTATAATAACTATACAAATTATTTATTAAAATCTCTTTCAGGGAAAAACAGATTTATTTGTCTAACAAGAAATTTTTGTAAACTTTTAGATATAGAGTCTGAGAGCCTGAATCTACTTTGTATTCCAATTTATTCTTTGTTTTATGATTTGTTTACTGAATACTGAAAGGATGTTTTGCAAATAATACATTTGTGAAAACCTTTTTTCTACTTGGAACTAAACTTAAGAATTTTTTAACTAGTCATTGTGTATTTATCACTTAGGAATAATGTAATTAATTCAACTCTATGGCAACAAGTGCAATATTGGTGTGCAGATGGGATATCATACAATTTCTCCCATCTTCAATCTATTCTGTTCCCTATGTTTCTTTAAATAATTAGGCTGCACATTGTTAGAAATAAATGGTAACAAGATTTCAATGTCCAAGAGAATGACTTTTAAAAGAGAATGGATGTCCTAAGAGCACTTGTTATTTTGCATGGTAGACTTATCCACAAATTAATATTCTTTTCATACAAAGTACAAGAAAATAAAATTGTCAGAAGTGGAATTTGAACCGATGCCTCTTTACAGAGAACAGAACATTAATTTAGAGGAAGAACTGAATCTTAAGTCTGGCACCTAATACTGCCTGGCCATCCCGACAAGTACATCCGTATGTTATATTAAGTTGTCAATAAATGATTATAATTTACAAAAAAAAGATTTTGGGGTATCTTTCAGACAAATAATATGTACTGCTTGAAAAAAGTAACATAAAATCAAGTTCTTGGATTTATACAGTATACTACCGCTAAAGGTGAGCCATCAAAAATAATGCTTAAGAAAAACTGCTCAGGTTGTAATGATATCCTTTATAATAACTAAACAAATTATTTACTAAAATCTATATCATGGAAAAACAGATTTATTTGTCTAACAAGAAATTTTTGTAAACTTTTAGATATAGAGTCTGAGAGCCTAAATCTACTTTCAATTCCAATTTATTCTTTATTTTATAATTTGTTTACTGAATACTGAAAGGATGTTTTGCAAATAATACATTTGTTAAAACCTTTTTTCTACATGGAACTAAACTTAAGAATTTTTTAACTAGTCATTGTGTATTTATCACTTAGGAATAATGTCATTAATTCAACTCTATGGCAAAAAGTGCAATACTGGTGTGTAGATGGGATATCATACAATTTCTCCCATTTTCAAACTATTCTGTTCCCTATGTTTCTTTAAATAATTAGGCTGCACATTGTTAGAAATAAATGCTAACAAGATTCCAATGTCCAAGAGAAGGACTTTTAAAAGAGAATGGATGTCCTAAGGGCACTTGTTATTTTGCATGGTAGACTTATCCACAAATTAATATTTTTTCATACAAAGTACAAGAAAATAACATTGTCAGAAGTGGGATTTGTACCGACGCCTCTTTACAGAGACCAGAACACCCATTTAGAGGAAGAATGCAATCTTGAGTCTGACGCCTTAGACCTCTCGGCCATCCTGACAAGTACATCTGCCCATTAAATTAAGTTGGCAATAAAAGATTATAATGTACAAAAAAAAGGATTTTGGGGTATCTTTCAGCCAAATAATATGTACTGCTTGAAAAAAGTAACATAAAATCAAGAACTTGGATTTATACAGTATACTACCGCTAAAGGTGAGCCATCAAAAATAATACTTAAGAAAAACTGCTCAGGTTGTAATGATATCCTTTATAATAACTATACAAATTATTTACTAAAATCTCTTTCAGGAAAAAACAGATTTATTTGTCTAGCAAGTAATTTTTGTAAACTTTTAGATATAGAGTCTTAGAGCCTGAATCTACTTCCTATTCCAATTTATTCTTTGTTTTATGATTTGTTTACTGAATACTGAAAGGATGTTTTGCAAATAATACATTTGTAAAAACCTTTTTTCTACATTGAACTAAACTTAAGTATTTTTTAACTAGTCATTGTGTATTTATCACTTAGGAATAATGTCATTAATTCAACTCTATGGCAAAAAGTGCAATACTGGTGTGTAGATGGGATATCATACAATTTCTCCCATTTTCAAACTATTCTGTTCCCTATGTTTCTTTAAATAATTAGGCTGCACATTGTTAGAAATAAATGCTAACAAGATTCCAATGTCCAAGAGAAGGACTTTTAAAAGAGAATGGATGTCCTAAGGGCACTTGTTATTTTGCATGGTAGACTTATCCACAAATTAATATTTTTTCATACAAAGTACAAGAAAATAACATTGTCAGAAGTGGGATTTGTACCGACGCCTCTTTACAGAAACCAGAACACCAGTTTAGAGGAAGAACTGAATCTTGAGTCTGGTGCCTTAGACTGCTTGACTATCCTGACAAGTACATCTGTAAGTTAAATTTAGTTGTCAATGAATGATTATAATAATAAAAAAAGGATTTTGGGATATCTTTCAGACAAATAATATGTACTGCTTGAAAAAAGTAACATAAAATCAAGTTCTTGGATTTATATACTATCGCTAAAGGTGAGCCATCAAAAATAATACTTAAGAAAAACTGCTCAGGTTATAATGATATCCTTTATAATAACTAAACAATTTATTTACTAAAATCTATTTCAGGGATAAACAGATTTATTTGTCTAACAAGTCATTTTTGTAAACTTTTAGATACAGAGTCTGAGAGCCTAAATCTACTTTCAATTCCAATGTATTCTTTGTTTTATGATTTGTTTACTGAATACTGAAAAGGATGTTTTGCAAATAATACATTTGTGAAAACCTTTTTTCTACATGGAACTAAACTTAAGAATTTTTTAACTAGTCATTGTGTATTTATCACTTAGGAATAATGTAATTAATTCAACTCTATGGCAACAAGTGCAATATTGGTGTGTAGATGGGATATCATACAATTTCTCCCATTTTCAAACTATTCTGTTCCCTATGTTTCTTTAAATAATTAGGCTGCACATTGTTAGAAATAAATGGTAACAAGATTCCAATGTCCAAGAGAAGGACTTTTAAAAGAGAATGGATGTCCTAAGGGCACTTGTTATTTTGCATGGTAGACTTATCCACAAATTAATATTCTTTTCCTACAAAGTACAAGAAAATAAAAATCGTCAGAAGTGGGATTCGAACCCACGCCTCTTTACAGAGACCAGAACACCCATTTAGAGGAAGAATGCAATCTTGAGTCTGGCGCCTTAGACCGCTCGGCCATCCTGACAAGTACATCTACCCATTAAATTAAGTTGGCATTAAAAGATTATAATGTACAAAAAAAGGATTTTGGGGTATCTTTCAGCCAAATAATATGTACTGCTTGAAAAAAGTAACATAAAATCAAGAACTTGGATTTATACAGTATACTACCGCTAAAGGTGAGCCATCAAAAATAATACTTAAGAAAAACTGCTCAGGTTATAATGATATCCTCTATAATAACTATACAAATGATTTACTAATATCTCTTTCAGGAAAAAACAGATTTATGTGTAAAGCAAGTTTTTTTTTGTAAACTTTTAGATATAGAGTCTGAGAGTCTAAATCTACTTTCTATTCCAATTTATTCTTTGTTTTATGATTTGTTTACTGAATACTGAAATGATGTTTTGCAATAATACATTTGTGAAAACCTTTTTTCTACATGGAACTAAACTTAAGAATTTTTTAACTAGTCATTGTGTATTTATCACTTAGGAATAATGTCATTAATTCAACTCTATGGCAACAAGTGCAATATTGGTGTGTAGATGGGATATCATACAATTTCTCCCATTTTCAAACTATTCTGTTCCCTATGTTTCTTTAAATAATTAGGCTGCACATTGTTAGAAATAAATGATAACAAGATTCCAATGTCCAAGAGAAGGACTTTTAAAAGAGAATGGATGTTCTAAGGGCACTTGTTCTTTTGCATGGTAGACTTATCCACAAATTAATATTCTTTTCATACAAAGTACAAGAAAATAAAATAGTCAAAAGTGGGATTTGAACCCATGCCTCTTTAAAGAGACTAGAACACCCATTTAGAGGAAGAATGGAATCTCGAGTCTGGCACCTTGGACTGCTCAGCCACCCTGACAAGAACATCTGCACATTAAATTAAGTTGGCAATAAACGATTATAATATACAAAAAAAGGATTTTGGGGTATCTTTCAGACAAATAATATGTACTGCTTTAAAAACGTAACATAAAATCAAGAACTTGGATTTATACAGTATACTACCGCTAAAGGTGAGCCATCAAAAATAATACTTAAGAAAAATGTCTCAGGTTATAATGATATCCTCTATAATAACTATACAAATTATTTATTAAAATCTCTTTCAGGGAAAAACAGATTTATTTGTCTAACAAGAAATTTTTGTAAACTTTTAGATATAGAGTCTGAGAGCCTGAATCTACTTTTTATTCCAATTTATTCTTTGTTTTATGATTTGTTTACTGAATACTGAAAGGATGTTTTGCAAATAATACATTTGTGAAAACCTTTTTTCTACTTGGAACTAAACTTAAGAATTTTTTAACTAGTCATTGTGTATTTATCACTTAGGAATAATGTCATTAATTCAACTCTATGGCAACAAGTGCAATATTGGTGTGCAGATGGGATATCATACAATTTCTCCCATCTTCAATCTATTCTGTTCCCTATGTTTCTTTAAATAATTAGGCTGCACATTGTTAGAAATAAATGGTAACAAGATTTCAATGTCCAAGAGAAGGACTTTTAAAAGAGAATGGATGTCCTAAGAGCACTTGTTATTTTGCATGGTAGACTTATCAACAAATTAATATTCTTTTCATACAAAGTACAAGAAAATAAAATTGTCAGAAATGGAATTTGAACCGATGCCTCTTTACAGAGAACAGAACATTAATTTAGAGGAAGAACTGAATCTTAAGTCTGGCACCTAATACTGCCTGGCCATCCCGACAAGTACATCCGTATGTTATATTAAGTTGTCAATAAATGATTATAATTTACAAAAAAAAGATTTTGGGGTATCTTTCAGACAAATAATATGTACTGCTTGAAAAAAGTAACATAAAATCAAGTTCTTGGATTTATACAGTATACTACCGCTAAAGGTGAGCCATCAAAAATAATGCTTAAGAAAAACTGCTCAGGTTGTAATGATATCCTTTATAATAACTAAACAAATTATTTACTAAAATCTATATCATGGAAAAACAGATTTATTTGTCTAACAAGAAATTTTTGTAAACTTTTAGATATAGAGTCTGAGAGCCTAAATCTACTTTCAATTCCAATTTATTCTTTATTTTATAATTTGTTTACTGAATACTGAAAGGATGTTTTGCAAATAATACATTTGTTAAAACCTTTTTTCTACATGGAACTAAACTTAAGAATTTTTTAACTAGTCATTGTGTATTTATCACTTAGGAATAATGTCATTAATTCAAATCTATGGCAAAAAGTGCAATACTGGTGTGTAGATGGGATATCATACAATTTCTCCCATTTTCAAACTATTCTGTTCCCTATGTTTCTTTAAATAATTAGGCTGCACATTGTTAGAAATAAATGCTAACAAGATTCCAATGTCCAAGAGAAGGACTTTTAAAAGAGAATGGATGTCCTAAGGGCACTTGTTGTTTTGCATGGTAGACTTATCCACAAATTAATATTTTTTCATACAAAGTACAAGAAAATAACATTGTCAGAAGTGGGATTTGTACCGACGCCTCTTTACAGAGACCAGAACACCCATTTAGAGGAAGAATGCAATCTTGAGTCTGACGCCTTAGACCGCTCGGCCATCCTGACAAGTACATCTGCCCCTTAAATTAAGTTGGCAATAAAAGATTATAATGTACAAAAAAAAGGATTTTGGGGTATCTTTCAGCCAAATAATATGTACTGCTTGAAAAAAGTAACATAAAATCAAGAACTTGGATTTATACAGTATACTATCGCTAAAGGTGAGCCATCAAAAATAATACTTAAGAAAAACTGCTCAGGTTGTAATGATATCCTTTATAATAACTATACAAATTATTTACTAAAATCTCTTTCAGGAAAAAACAGATTTATTTGTCTAGCAAGTAATTTTTGTAAACTTTTAGATATAGAGTCTTAGAGCCTGAATCTACTTCCTATTCCAATTTATTCTTTGTTTTATGATTTGTTTACTGAATACTGAAAGGATGTTTTGCAAATAATACATTTGTGAAAACCTTTTTTCTACATGGAACTAAACTTAAGTATTTTTTAACTAGTCATTGTGTATTTATCACTTAGGAATAATGTCATTAATTCAAATCTATGGCAAAAAGTGCAATACTGGTGTGTAGATGGGATATCATACAATTTCTCCCATTTTCAAACTATTCTGTTCCCTATGTTTCTTTAAATAATTAGGCTGCACATTGTTAGAAATAAATGCTAACAAGATTCCAATGTCCAAGAGAAGGACTTTTAAAAGAGAATGGATGTCCTAAGGGCACTTGTTATTTTGCATTTTAGACTTATCAACAAATTAATATTCTTTTCATACAAAGTACAAGAAAACCAAAATGTTAGAAGTAGGATTTGAACCCACGCCTCTTTACAGAGACCAGAACACCCATTTAGAGGAAGAATACAATCTTGAGTCTGGTGCCTTAGACCGCTCGGCAATCCTGACAAGTACATCTGCCCATTAAATTAAGTTGGCAATAAAAGATTATAATGTACAAAAAAAGGATTTTGGTGTATCTTTCAGCCAAATAATATGTACAGCTTGAAAAAAGTAACATAAAATCAAGAACTTGGATTTATACAGTATACTACCACTAAAGGTGAGCCATCAAAAATAATACTTAAGAAAAACTGCTCAGGTTGTAATGATATCCTTTATAATAACTATACAAATTATTTACTAAAATCTCTTTCAGGAAAAAAACAGATTTATGTGTCTAGTAAGTAATTTTTGTAAACTTTTAGATATAGAGTCTGAGAGCCTGAATCTACTTTCTATTCCAATTTATTCTTTGTTTTATGATTTGTTTACTGAATACTGAAAGGATGTTTTGCAAATAATACATTTGTAAAAACCTTTTTTCTACATGGAACTAAACTTAAGAATTTTTTAACTAGTCATTGTGTATTTATCACTTAGGAATAATGTCATTAATTCAACTCTATGGCAACAAGTGCAATATTGGTGTGTAGATGGGATATCATACAATTTCTCCCATTTTCAAACTATTCTGTTCCCTATGTTTCTTTAAATAATTAGGCTGCACATTGTTAGAAATAAATGCTAACAAGATTCCAATGTCCAAGAGAAGGACTTTTAAAAGAGAATGGATGTCCTAAGGGCACTTGTTATTTTGCATGGTAGACTTATCCACAAAATAATATTTCTTCATACAAAGTACAAGAAAATAACATTGTCAGAAGTGGGATTTGTACCGACGCCTCTTTACAGAGATCAGAACACCCATTTAGAGGAAGAATGCAATCTTGAGTCTGACGCCTTAGACCGCTCGGCCATCCTGACAAGTACATCTGCCCCTTAAATTAAGTTGGCAATAAAAGATTATAATGTACAAAAAAAAGGATTTTGGGGTATCTTTCAGCCAAATAATATGTACTGCTTGAAAAAAGTAACATAAAATCAAGAACTTGGATTTATACAGTATACTATCGCTAAAGGTGAGCCATCAAAAATAATACTTAAGAAAAACTGCTCAGGTTGTAATGATATCCTTTATAATAACTATACAAATTATTTACTAAAATCTCTTTCAGGAAAAAACAGATTTATTTGTCTAGCAAGTAATTTTTGTAAACTTTTAGATATAGAGTCTTAGAGCCTGAATCTACTTCCTATTCCAATTTATTCTTTGTTTTATGATTTGTTTACTGAATACTGAAAGGATGTTTTGCAAATAATACATTTGTGAAAACCTTTTTTCTACATGGAACTAAACTTAAGTATTTTTTAACTAGTCATTGTGTATTTATCACTTAGGAATAATGTCATTAATTCAAATCTATGGCAAAAAGTGCAATACTGGTGTGTAGATGGGATATCATACAATTTCTCCCATTTTCAAACTATTCTGTTCCCTATGTTTCTTTAAATAATTAGGCTGCACATTGTTAGAAATAAATGCTAACAAGATTCCAATGTCCAAGAGAAGGACTTTTAAAAGAGAATGGATGTCCTAAGGGCACTTGTTATTTTGCATTTTAGACTTATCAACAAATTAATATTCTTTTCATACAAAGTACAAGAAAACCAAAATGTTAGAAGTAGGATTTGAACCCACGCCTCTTTACAGAGACCAGAACACCCATTTAGAGGAAGAATACAATCTTGAGTCTGGTGCCTTAGACCGCTCGGCAATCCTGACAAGTACATCTGCCCCTTAAATTAAGATGGCAATAAAAGATTATAATGTACAAAAAAAGGATTTTGGTGTATCTTTCAGCCAAATAATATGTACTGCTTGAAAAAAGTAACATAAAATCAAGAACTTGGATTTATACAGTATACTACCACTAAAGGTGAGCCATCAAAAATAATACTTAAGAAAAACTGCTCAGGTTGTAATGATATCCTTTATAATAACTATACAAATTATTTAGTAAAATCTCTTTCAGGAAAAAAACAGATTTATGTGTCTAGTAAGTAATTTTTGTAAACTTTTAGATATAGAGTCTGAGAGCCTGAATCTACTTTCTATTCCAATTTATTCTTTGTTTTATGATTTGTTTACTGAATACTGAAAGGATGTTTTGCAAATAATACATTTGTAAAAACCTTTTTTCTACATGGAACTAAACTTAAGAATTTTTTAACTAGTCATTGTGTATTTATCACTTAGGAATAATGTCATTAATTCAACTCTATGGCAACAAGTGCAATATTGGTGTGTAGATGGGATATCATACAATTTCTCCCATTTTCAAACTATTCTGTTCCCTATGTTTCTTTAAATAATTAGGCTGCACATTGTTAGAAATAAATGGTAACAAGATTCCAATGTCCAATAGAAGGACTTTTAAAAGAGAATGGATGTCCTAAGGGCACTTGTTATTTTGCATTTTAGACTTATCAACAAATTAATATTCTTTTCATACAAAGTACAAGAAAACCAGAATGTTAGAAGTAGGATTTGAACCCACACCTCGTTACAGAGACCAGAACACCCATTTAGAGGAAGAATGCAATCTTGAGTCTGGCGCCTTAGACGGCTCGGCCATCCTGACAAGTACATCTGCCCATTAAATTAAGTTGGCAATAAAAGATTATAATGTACAAAAAAAGGATTTTGGGGTATCTTTCAGCCAAATAATATGTACTGCTTGAAAAAAGTAACATAAAATCAAGAACTTGGATATATACAGTATACTACCGCTAAAGGTGAGCCATCAAAAATAATACTTAAGAAAAACTGCTCAGGTTATAATGATATCCTCTATAATAACTATACAAATGATTTACTAATTTCTCTTTCAGGAAAAACCAGATTTATGTGTAAAGCAAGTTTTTTTTTGTAAACTTTTAGATATAGAGTCTGAGAGTCTGAATCTACTTTCTATTCCAATTTATTCTTTGTTTTATGATTTGTTTACTGAATACTGAAAGGATGTTTTGCAAATAATACATTTGTGAAAACCTTTTTTCTACATGGAACTAAACTTAAGAATTTTTTAACTAGTCATTGTGTATTTATCACTTAGGAATAATGTCATTAATTCAACTCTATGGCAACAAGTGCAATATTGGTGTGTAGATGGGATATCATACAATTTCTCCCATTTTCAAACTATTCTGTTCCCTATGTTTCTTTAAATAATTAGGCTGCACATTGTTAGAAATAAATGGTAACAAGATTCCAATGTCCAAGAGAAGGACTTTTAAAAGAGAATGGATGTCCTAAGGGCACTTGTTATTTTGCATGGTAGACTTATCCACAAATTAATATTCTTTTCCTACAAAGTACAAGAAAATAAAATTGTCAGAATTGGGATTTGAACCCACACCTCTTCACAGAGACCAGAACACCCATTTAGAGGAAGAATGCAATCTTGAGTCTGGCGCCTTAGACCGCTCGGCCATCCTGACAAGTACATCCACCCATTAAATTAAGTTGGCAATAAAAGATTATAATGTACAAAAAAAAGGATTTTGGGGTATCTTTCAGCCAAATAATATGTACTGCTTGAAAAAAGTAACATAAAATCAAGAAATTGGATTTATACAGTATACTACCGCTAAAGGTGAGCCATCAAAAATAATACTTAAGAAAAACTGCTCAGGTTGTAATGATATCCTTTATAATAACTATACAAATTATTTACTAAAATCTCTTTCAGGAAAATTCAGATGTATTTGTCTAGCAAGTAATTTTTGTAAACTTTTAGATATAGAGTCTGAGAGCCTGAATCTACTTTCTATTCCAATGTATTCTTTGTTTTATGATTTGTTTACTGAATACTGAAAGGATGTTTTGCAAATAATACATTTGTGAAAACCTTTTTTCTACATGGAACTAAACTTAAGAATTTTTTAACCAGTCATTGTGTATTTATCACTTAGGAATAATGTCATTAATTCAACTCTATGGCAACAAGTGCAATATTGGTGTGTAGATGGGACATCATACAATTTCTTTCATTTTCAAACTATTCTGTTCCCTATGTTTCTTTAAATAATTAGGCTGCACATTGTTAGAAATAAATGCTAACAAGATTCCAATGTCCAAGAGAAGGACTTTTAAAAGAGAATGGATGTCCTAAGGGCACTTGTTATTTTGCATTTTAGACTTATCAACAAATTAATATTCTTTTCATACAAAGTACAAGAAAACCAGAATGTTAGAAGTAGGATTTGAACCCACACCTCGTTACAGAGACCAGAACACCCATTTAGAGGAAGAATGCAATCTTGAGTCTGGCGCCTTAGACGGCTCGGCCATCCTGACAAGTACATCTGCCCATTAAATTAAGTTGGCAATAAAAGATTATAATGTACAAAAAAAGGATTTTGGGGTATCTTTCAGCCAAATAATATGTACTGCTTGAAAAAAGTAACATAAAATCAAGAACTTGGATATATACAGTATACTACCGCTAAAGGTGAGCCATCAAAAATAATACTTAAGAAAAACTGCTCAGGTTATAATGATATCCTCTATAATAACTATACAAATGATTTACTAATTTCTCTTTCAGGAAAAACCAGATTTATGTGTAAAGCAAGTTTTTTTTTGTAAACTTTTAGATATAGAGTCTGAGAGTCTGAATCTACTTTCTATTCCAATTTATTCTTTGTTTTATGATTTGTTTACTGAATACTGAAAGGATGTTTTGCAAATAATACATTTGTGAAAACCTTTTTTCTACATGGAACTAAACTTAAGAATTTTTTAACTAGTCATTGTGTATTTATCACTTAGGAATAATGTCATTAATTCAACTCTATGGCAACAAGTGCAATATTGGTGTGTAGATGGGATATCATACAATTTCTCCCATTTTCAAACTATTCTGTTCCCTATGTTTCTTTAAATAATTAGGCTGCACATTGTTAGAAATAAATGGTAACAAGATTCCAATGTCCAAGAGAAGGACTTTTAAAAGAGAATGGATGTTCTAAGGGCACTTGTTCTTTTGCATGGTAGACTTATCCACAAATTAATATTCTTTTCATACAAAGTACAAGAAAATAAAATAGTCAAAAGTGGGATTTGAACCCATGCCTCTTTAAAGAGACTAGAACACCCATTTAGAGGAAGAATGGAATCTCGAGTCTGGCACCTTGGACCGCTCAGCCACCCTGACAAGAACATCTGCACATTAAATTAAGTTGGCAATAAACGATTATAATATACAAAAAAAGGATTTTGGGGTATCTTTCAGACAAATAATATGTACTGCTTTAAAAATGTAACATAAAATCAAGAACTTGGATTTATACAGTATACTACCGCTAAAGGTGAGCCATCAAAAATAATACTTAAGAAAAATGTCTCAGGTTATAATGATATCCTCTATAATAACTATACAAATTATTTATTAAAATCTCTTTCAGGGAAAAACAGATTTATTTGTCTAACAAGAAATTTTTGTAAACTTTTAGATATAGAGTCTGAGAGCCTGAATCTACTTTGTATTCCAATTTATTCTTTGTTTTATGATTTGTTTACTGAATACTGAAAGGATGTTTTGCAAATAATACATTTGTGAAAACCTTTTTTCTACTTGGAACTAAACTTAAGAATTTTTTAACTAGTCATTGTGTATTTATCACTTAGGAATAATGTAATTAATTCAACTCTATGGCAACAAGTGCAATATTGGTGTGCAGATGGGATATCATACAATTTCTCCCATCTTCAATCTATTCTGTTCCCTATGTTTCTTTAAATAATTAGGCTGCACATTGTTAGAAATAAATGGTAACAAGATTTCAATGTCCAAGAGAATGACTTTTAAAAGAGAATGGATGTCCTAAGAGCACTTGTTATTTTGCATGGTAGACTTATCCACAAATTAATATTCTTTTCATACAAAGTACAAGAAAATAAAATTGTCAGAAGTGGAATTTGAACCGATGCCTCTTTACAGAGAACAGAACATTAATTTAGAGGAAGAACTGAATCTTAAGTCTGGCACCTAATACTGCCTGGCCATCCCGACAAGTACATCCGTATGTTATATTAAGTTGTCAATAAATGATTATAATTTACAAAAAAAAGATTTTGGGGTATCTTTCAGACAAATAATATGTACTGCTTGAAAAAAGTAACATAAAATCAAGTTCTTGGATTTATACAGTATACTACCGCTAAAGGTGAGCCATCAAAAATAATGCTTAAGAAAAACTGCTCAGGTTGTAATGATATCCTTTATAATAACTAAACAAATTATTTACTAAAATCTATATCATGGAAAAACAGATTTATTTGTCTAACAAGAAATTTTTGTAAACTTTTAGATATAGAGTCTGAGAGCCTAAATCTACTTTCAATTCCAATTTATTCTTTATTTTATAATTTGTTTACTGAATACTGAAAGGATGTTTTGCAAATAATACATTTGTTAAAACCTTTTTTCTACATGGAACTAAACTTAAGAATTTTTTAACTAGTCATTGTGTATTTATCACTTAGGAATAATGTCATTAATTCAACTCTATGGCAAAAAGTGCAATACTGGTGTGTAGATGGGATATCATACAATTTCTCCCATTTTCAAACTATTCTGTTCCCTATGTTTCTTTAAATAATTAGGCTGCACATTGTTAGAAATAAATGCTAACAAGATTCCAATGTCCAAGAGAAGGACTTTTAAAAGAGAATGGATGTCCTAAGGGCACTTGTTATTTTGCATGGTAGACTTATCCACAAATTAATATTTTTTCATACAAAGTACAAGAAAATAACATTGTCAGAAGTGGGATTTGTACCGACGCCTCTTTACAGAGACCAGAACACCCATTTAGAGGAAGAATGCAATCTTGAGTCTGACGCCTTAGACCTCTCGGCCATCCTGACAAGTACATCTGCCCATTAAATTAAGTTGGCAATAAAAGATTATAATGTACAAAAAAAAGGATTTTGGGGTATCTTTCAGCCAAATAATATGTACTGCTTGAAAAAAGTAACATAAAATCAAGAACTTGGATTTATACAGTATACTACCGCTAAAGGTGAGCCATCAAAAATAATACTTAAGAAAAACTGCTCAGGTTGTAATGATATCCTTTATAATAACTATACAAATTATTTACTAAAATCTCTTTCAGGAAAAAACAGATTTATTTGTCTAGCAAGTAATTTTTGTAAACTTTTAGATATAGAGTCTTAGAGCCTGAATCTACTTCCTATTCCAATTTATTCTTTGTTTTATGATTTGTTTACTGAATACTGAAAGGATGTTTTGCAAATAATACATTTGTAAAAACCTTTTTTCTACATTGAACTAAACTTAAGTATTTTTTAACTAGTCATTGTGTATTTATCACTTAGGAATAATGTCATTAATTCAACTCTATGGCAAAAAGTGCAATACTGGTGTGTAGATGGGATATCATACAATTTCTCCCATTTTCAAACTATTCTGTTCCCTATGTTTCTTTAAATAATTAGGCTGCACATTGTTAGAAATAAATGCTAACAAGATTCCAATGTCCAAGAGAAGGACTTTTAAAAGAGAATGGATGTCCTAAGGGCACTTGTTATTTTGCATGGTAGACTTATCCACAAATTAATATTTTTTCATACAAAGTACAAGAAAATAACATTGTCAGAAGTGGGATTTGTACCGACGCCTCTTTACAGAAACCAGAACACCAGTTTAGAGGAAGAACTGAATCTTGAGTCTGGTGCCTTAGACTGCTTGACTATCCTGACAAGTACATCTGTAAGTTAAATTTAGTTGTCAATGAATGATTATAATAATAAAAAAAGGATTTTGGGATATCTTTCAGACAAATAATATGTACTGCTTGAAAAAAGTAACATAAAATCAAGTTCTTGGATTTATATACTATCGCTAAAGGTGAGCCATCAAAAATAATACTTAAGAAAAACTGCTCAGGTTATAATGATATCCTTTATAATAACTAAACAATTTATTTACTAAAATCTATTTCAGGGATAAACAGATTTATTTGTCTAACAAGTCATTTTTGTAAACTTTTAGATACAGAGTCTGAGAGCCTAAATCTACTTTCAATTCCAATGTATTCTTTGTTTTATGATTTGTTTACTGAATACTGAAAAGGATGTTTTGCAAATAATACATTTGTGAAAACCTTTTTTCTACATGGAACTAAACTTAAGAATTTTTTAACTAGTCATTGTGTATTTATCACTTAGGAATAATGTAATTAATTCAACTCTATGGCAACAAGTGCAATATTGGTGTGTAGATGGGATATCATACAATTTCTCCCATTTTCAAACTATTCTGTTCCCTATGTTTCTTTAAATAATTAGGCTGCACATTGTTAGAAATAAATGGTAACAAGATTCCAATGTCCAAGAGAAGGACTTTTAAAAGAGAATGGATGTCCTAAGGGCACTTGTTATTTTGCATGGTAGACTTATCCACAAATTAATATTCTTTTCCTACAAAGTACAAGAAAATAAAAATCGTCAGAAGTGGGATTCGAACCCACGCCTCTTTACAGAGACCAGAACACCCATTTAGAGGAAGAATGCAATCTTGAGTCTGGCGCCTTAGACCGCTCGGCCATCCTGACAAGTACATCTACCCATTAAATTAAGTTGGCATTAAAAGATTATAATGTACAAAAAAAGGATTTTGGGGTATCTTTCAGCCAAATAATATGTACTGCTTGAAAAAAGTAACATAAAATCAAGAACTTGGATTTATACAGTATACTACCGCTAAAGGTGAGCCATCAAAAATAATACTTAAGAAAAACTGCTCAGGTTATAATGATATCCTCTATAATAACTATACAAATGATTTACTAATATCTCTTTCAGGAAAAACCAGATTTATGTGTAAAGCAAGTTTTTTTTTGTAAACTTTTAGATATAGAGTCTGAGAGTCTGAATCTACTTTCTATTCCAATTTATTCTTTGTTTTATGATTTGTTTACTGAATACTGAAATGATGTTTTGCAATAATACATTTGTGAAAACCTTTTTTCTACATGGAACTAAACTTAAGAATTTTTTAACTAGTCATTGTGTATTTATCACTTAGGAATAATGTCATTAATTCAACTCTATGGCAACAAGTGCAATATTGGTGTGTAGATGGGATATCATACAATTTCTCCCATTTTCAAACTATTCTGTTCCCTATGTTTCTTTAAATAATTAGGCTGCACATTGTTAGAAATAAATGATAACAAGATTCCAATGTCCAAGAGAAGGACTTTTAAAAGAGAATGGATGTTCTAAGGGCACTTGTTCTTTTGCATGGTAGACTTATCCACAAATTAATATTCTTTTCATACAAAGTACAAGAAAATAAAATAGTCAAAAGTGGGATTTGAACCCATGCCTCTTTAAAGAGACTAGAACACCCATTTAGAGGAAGAATGGAATCTCGAGTCTGGCACCTTGGACTGCTCAGCCACCCTGACAAGAACATCTGCACATTAAATTAAGTTGGCAATAAACGATTATAATATACAAAAAAAGGATTTTGGGGTATCTTTCAGACAAATAATATGTACTGCTTTAAAAACGTAACATAAAATCAAGAACTTGGATTTATACAGTATACTACCGCTAAAGGTGAGCCATCAAAAATAATACTTAAGAAAAATGTCTCAGGTTATAATGATATCCTCTATAATAACTATACAAATTATTTATTAAAATCTCTTTCAGGGAAAAACAGATTTATTTGTCTAACAAGAAATTTTTGTAAACTTTTAGATATAGAGTCTGAGAGCCTGAATCTACTTTTTATTCCAATTTATTCTTTGTTTTATGATTTGTTTACTGAATACTGAAAGGATGTTTTGCAAATAATACATTTGTGAAAACCTTTTTTCTACTTGGAACTAAACTTAAGAATTTTTTAACTAGTCATTGTGTATTTATCACTTAGGAATAATGTCATTAATTCAACTCTATGGCAACAAGTGCAATATTGGTGTGCAGATGGGATATCATACAATTTCTCCCATCTTCAATCTATTCTGTTCCCTATGTTTCTTTAAATAATTAGGCTGCACATTGTTAGAAATAAATGGTAACAAGATTTCAATGTCCAAGAGAAGGACTTTTAAAAGAGAATGGATGTCCTAAGAGCACTTGTTATTTTGCATGGTAGACTTATCAACAAATTAATATTCTTTTCATACAAAGTACAAGAAAATAAAATTGTCAGAAATGGAATTTGAACCGATGCCTCTTTACAGAGAACAGAACATTAATTTAGAGGAAGAACTGAATCTTAAGTCTGGCACCTAATACTGCCTGGCCATCCCGACAAGTACATCCGTATGTTATATTAAGTTGTCAATAAATGATTATAATTTACAAAAAAAAGATTTTGGGGTATCTTTCAGACAAATAATATGTACTGCTTGAAAAAAGTAACATAAAATCAAGTTCTTGGATTTATACAGTATACTACCGCTAAAGGTGAGCCATCAAAAATAATGCTTAAGAAAAATTGCTCAGGTTGTAATGATATCCTTTATAATAACTAAACAAATTATTTACTAAAATCTATATCATGGAAAAACAGATTTATTTGTCTAACAAGAAATTTTTGTAAACTTTTAGATATAGAGTCTGAGAGCCTAAATCTACTTTCAATTCCAATTTATTCTTTATTTTATAATTTGTTTACTGAATACTGAAAGGATGTTTTGCAAATAATACATTTGTTAAAACCTTTTTTTCTACATGGAACTAAACTTAAGAATTTTTTAACTAGTCATTGTGTATTTATCACTTAGGAATAATGTCATTAATTCAACTCTATGGCAAAAAGTGCAATATTGGTGTGTAGATGGGATATCATACAATTTCTCCCATCTTCAATCTATTCTGTTCCCTATGTTTCTTTAAATAATTAGGCTGCACATTGTTAGAAATAAATGGTAACAGGATTTCAATGTCCAAGAGAAGGACTTTTAAAAGAGAATGGATGTCCTAAGGGCACTTGTTATTTTGCATGGTAGACTTATCCATAAATTAATATTCTTTTCATACAAAGTACAAGAAAAAAAAAGTCAGAAGTGGGGCTTGAACCCATGCTTCTTTACAGAGACCAGAACACCCATTTAGAGAAAGAATGGAATCATGAGCTTGGCGCCTTAGACTGCTCGGCCATCCTGACAAGTACATCTTCCCATTAAATTAAGTTGGCAATAAAAGATTATAATGTACAAAAAAAGGGATTTTGGGGTATCTTTCAGACAAATAATATGTACTGCTTGAAAAAAGTCACATAAAATCAAGAACTTGGATTTATACAGTATACTACCGCTAAAGTTAAGCCATCAAAAATAATACTTAAGAAAAACTGCTCAGGTTATAATGATATCCTCTATAATAATTATACAAATGATTTATTAAAATCTCTTTCAGGGAAAAACAGATTTATTTGTCTAACATGTAATCTTTGTTAACTTTTAGAGACAGAGTCTGAGAGCCTCAATCTACTTTCTATTCCAATTTATTCTTTGTTTTATGATTTGTTTACTGAATACTGAAAGGATGTTTTGCAAATAAAACATTTGTGAAAACCTTTTTTCTACATGGAACTAAACTTAAGAATTTTTTAACTAGTCATTGTGTATTTATCACTTAGGAATAATGTCATTAATTCAACTCTATGGCAAAAAGTGCAATATTGGTGTGTAGATGGGATATCATACAATTTCTCCCATCTTCAATCTATTCTGTTCCCTATGTTTCTTTAAATAATTAGGCTGCACATTGTTAGAAATAAATGGTAACAAGATTTCAATGTCCAAGAGAAGGACTTTTAAAAGAGAATGGATGGCCTAAGGGCACTTGTTATTTTGCATGGTAGACTTATCCACAAATTAATATTCTTTTCATACAAAGTACAAGTAAATAATATAGTCAGAAGTGGGATTTGAACCCATGCCTCTTTACAGAAACCAGAACACCAGTTTAGAGGAAGAACTGAATCTTGAGTCTGGCACCTTAGACTGCTTTGCCATCCTGACAAGTACATCTGTATGTTAAATTAAGTTGTCAATAAATGATTATAATACAAAAAAAAAGGATTTTGGGATATCTTTCAGACAAATAATATGTACTGCTTGAAAAAAGTAACAAAATCAAGTTCTTGGATTTATATACTATCGCTAAAGGTGAGCCATCAAAAATAATACTTAAGAAAAACTGCTCAGGTTATAATGATATCCTTTATAATGACTAAACTAATTATTTACTAAAATCTATTTCAGGGAAAAACAGATTTATTTGTCTAACAAGTAATTTTTGTAAACTTTTAGATACAGAGTCTGAGAGCCTGAATCTACTTTTAATTCCAATTTATTCTTTGTTTTATGATTTGTTTACTGAATACTGAAAGGATGTTTTGCAAATAATACATTTGTGAAAACCTATTTTCTACATGGAACTAAACTTAAGATTTTTTTTAACTAGTCATTATGTATTTATCACTTAGGAATAATGTCATTAATTCAACCCTATGGCAAAAAGTGCAATATTGGTGTGTAGATGGGATATCATACAATTCCTCCCATCTTCAATCTATTCTGTTCCCTATGTTTCTTTAAATAATTAGGCTGCACATTGTTAGAAATAACTGGTAACAAGATTTCAATGTCCAAGAGACGGACTTTTAAAAGAGAATGGATGTCGTAAGGGCACTTGTTATTTTGCATGGTAGACTTACCCACAAATTAATATTCTTTTCATACAAAGTACAAGAAAAAAAATAGTCAGAAGTGGGGCTTGAACCTATGCCTCTTTACAGAGACCAGAACACCCATTTAGAGAAAGAATGGAATCATGAGCTTGGCGCCTTAGACTGCTCGGCCATCCTGACAAGTACATCTGCCCATTAAATTAAGTTGGCAATAAAAGATTATAATGTACAAAAAAAGGGATTTTGGGGTATCTTTCAGACAAATAATATGTACTGCTTGAAAAAAGTAACATAAAATCAAGAACTTGGATTTATACAGTATACTACCGCTAAAGTTAAGCCATCAAAAATAATACTTAAGAAAAACTGCTCAGGTTATAATGATATCCTCTATAATAATTATACAAATGATTTATTAAAATCTCTTTCAGGGAAAAACAGATTTATTTGTCTAACATGTAATCTTTGTAAACTTTTAGATACAGAGTCTGAGAGCCTCAATCTACTTTCTATTCCAATTTATTCTTTGTTTTATGATTTGTTTACTGAATACTGAAAGGATGTTTTGCAAATAAAACATTTGTGAAAACCTTTTTTTTACATGGAACTAAACTTAAGAATGTTTTAACTAGTCATTGTGTATTTATCACTTAGGAATAATGTCATTAATTCAACTCTATGGCAAAAAGTGCAATATTGGTGTGTAGATGGGATATCATACAATTTCTCCCATCTTCAATCTATTCTGTTCCCTATGTTTCTTTAAATAATTAGGCTGCACATTGTTAGAAATAAATGGTAACAAGATTTCAATGTCCAAGAGAAGGACTTTTAAAAGAGAATGGATGTCCTAAGGGCACTTGTTATTTTGCATGGTAGACTTATCCACAAATTAATATTCTTTTCATACAAATTAATATTCTTTTCATACAAAGTACAAGTAAATAATATAATCAGAAGTGGGATTTGAACCCATGCCTCTTTACAGAAACCAGAACACCAATTTAGAGGAAAAACTGAATCTTGAGTCTGGCGCCTTAGACTGCTTTGCCATCCTGACAAGTACATCTTTATGTTAAATTAAGTTGTCAATAAATGATTATAATAAAAAAAATGATTTTGGGGTATCTTTCAGACAAATAATATGTACTGCTTGGAAAAAGTAACATAAAATCAGTTCTTGGATTTATATACTATCGCTAAAGGTGAGCCATCAAAAATAATACTTAAGAAAAACATCTCAGGTTATAATGATATCCTTTATAATAACTAAACAAATTATTTACTAAAATCTATTTCTGGGAAAAACAGATTTATTTCTCTAACAAGTAATTTTTGTAAACTTTTAGATACAGAGTCTGAGAGCCTGAATCTACTTTCAATTCCAATGTATTCTTTGTTTTATGATTTGTTTACTGAATACTGAAAGGATGTTTTGCAAATAATACATTTGTGAAAACCTTTTTTATACATGAAACTAAACTTAAGAATTTTTTAACTAGTCATTGTGTATTTATCTTTTAGGAATAATGTCATTAATTCAACCCTATTGCAAAAAGTGCAATATTGGTGTGTAGATGGGATATCATACAATTTCTCCCATCTTCAATCTATTCTGTTCCCTATGTTTCTTTAAATAATTAGGCTGCACATTGTTAGAAATAAATGGTAACAAGATTTCAATATCCAAGAGAAGGACTTTTAAAAGAGAATGGATGTCCTAAGAGCACTTGTTATTTTGCATGGTAGACTTATCCACAAATTAATATTCTTTTCATACAAAGTACAAGAAAATAAAATTGTCAGAAGTGGGATTTGAACCGATGCCTCTTTACAGAGAACAGAACATTAATTTAGAGGAAGAACTGAATCTTAAGTCTGGCTCCTTATACTGCTTGGCCATCCCGACAAGTACATCCGTATGTTATATTAAGTTGTCAATAAATGATTATAATTTACAAAAAAAGGATTTTGGGGTATCTTTCAGACAAATAATATGTACTGCTTGAAAAAAGTAACATAAAATCAAGTTTTTGGATTTATACAGTATACTACCGCTAAAGGTGAGCCATCAAAAATAATACTTAAGAAAAACTGCTCAGGTTGTAATGATATCCTTTATAATAACTAAACAAATTATTTACTAAAATCTATTTCAGGGAAAAACAGATTTATTTGTCTAACAAGTAATTTTTGTAAACTTTTAGATACAGAGTCTGAGAGCCTGAATCTACTTTCAATTCCAATTTATTCTTTGTTTTATGATTTGTTTACTGAATACTGAAAGGATGTTTTGCAAATAATACATTTGTGAAAACCTTTTTTATACATGGAACTAAACTTAAGAATTTTTTAACTAGTCATTGTGTATTTATCACTTAGGAATAATGTCATTAATTCAACCCTATTGCAAAAAGTGCAATATTGGTGTGTAGATGGGATATCATACAATTTCTCCCATCTTCAATCTATTCTGTTCCCTATGTTTCTTTAAATAATTAGGCTGCACATTATTAGAAATAAATGGTAACAAGATTTCAATGTCCACGAGAAGGACTTTTAAAAGAGAATGGATGTCCTAAGAGCACTTGTTATTTTGCATGGTAGACTTATCCACAAATTAATATTCTTTTCATACAAAGTACAAGAACATAAAATTGTCAGAAGTGGAATTTGAACTGATGCCTCTTTACAGAGAACAGAACATTAATTTAGAGGAAGAACTGAATCTTAAGTCTGGCACCTAATACTGCCTGGCCATCTCGACAAGTACATCCGTATGTTATATTAAGTTGTCAATAAATGATTATAATTTACAAAAAAAAGATTTTGGGGTATCTTTCAGACAAATAATATGTACTGCTTGAAAAAAGTAACATAAAATCAAGTTCTTGGATTTATACAGTATACTACCGCTAAAGGTGAGCCATCAAAAATAATGCTTAAGAAAAACTGCTCAGGTTGTAATGATATCCTTTATAATAACTAAACAAATTATTTACTAAAATCTATATCATGGAAAAACAGATTTATTTGTCTAACAAGAAATTTTTGTAAACTTTTAGATATAGAGTCTGAGAGCCTAAATCTACTTTCAATTCCAATTTATTCTTTATTTTATAATTTGTTTACTGAATACTGAAAGGATGTTTTGCAAATAATACATTTGTTAAAACCTTTTTTCTACATGGAACTAAACTTAAGAATTTTTTAACTAGTCATTGTGTATTTATCACTTAGGAATAATGTCATTAATTCAACTCTATGGCAAAAAGTGCAATATTGGTGTGTAGATGGGATATCATACAATTTCTCCCATCTTCAATCTATTCTGTTCCCTATGTTTCTTTAAATAATTAGGCTGCACATTGTTAGAAATAAATGGTAACAGGATTTCAATGTCCAAGAGAAGGACTTTTAAAAGAGAATGGATGTCCTAAGGGCACTTGTTATTTTGCATGTTAGACTTATCCACAAATTAATATTCTTTTCATACAAAGTACAAGTAAATAATATAGTCAGAAGTGGGATTTGAACCCATGCCTCTTTACAGAAACCAGAACACCAGTTTAGAGGAAGAACTGAATCTTGAGTCTGGCACCTTAGACTGCTTTGCCATCCTGACAAGTACATCTGTATGTTAAATTAAGTTGTCAATAAATGATTATAATAAAAAAAAATGATTTTGGGGTATCTTTCAGACAAATAATATGTACTGCTTGGAAAAAGTAACATAAAATCAAGTTCTTGGATTTATAAATTATCGCTGAAGGTGAGCCATCAAAAATAATACTTAAGAAAAACTGCTCAGGTTATAATGATATCCTTTATAATAACTAAACAAATAATTTACTAAAATCTATTTCAGGGAAAAACAGATTTATTTGTCTAACAAGTAATTTTTGTAAACTTTTAGATACAGAGTCTGAGAGCCTGAATCTACTTTTAATTCCAATTTATTCTTTGTTTTATGATTTGTTTACTGAATACTGAAAGGATGTTTTGCAAATAATACATTTGTGAAAACCTATTTTCTACATGGAACTAAACTTAAGATTTTTTTAACTAGTCATTATGTATTTATCACTTAGGAATAATGTCATTAATTCAACCCTATGGCAAAAAGTGCAATATTGGTGTGTAGAAGGGATATCATACAATTCCTCCCATCTTCAATCTATTCTGTTCCCTATGTTTCTTTAAATAATTAGGCTGCACATTGTTAGAAATAACTGGTAACAAGATTTCAATGTCCAAGAGAAGGACTTTTAAAAGAGAATGGATGTCGTAAGGGCACTTGTTATTTTGCATGGTAGACTTATCCACAAATTAATATTCTTTTCATACAAAGTACAAGAAAAAAAATAGTCAGAAGTGGGGCTTGAACCTATGCCTCTTTACAGAGACCAGAACACCCATTTAGAGAAAGAATGGAATCATGAGCTTGGCGCCTTAGACTGCTCGGCCATCCTGACAAGTACATCTGCCCATTAAATTAAGTTGGCAATAAAAGATTATAATGTACAAAAAAAGGGATTTTGGGGTATCTTTCAGACACATAATATGTACTGCTTGAAAAAAGTAACATAAAATCAAGAACTTGGATTTATACAGTATACTACCGCTAAAGTTAAGCCATCAAAAATAATACTTAAGAAAAACTGCTCAGGTTATAATGATATCCTCTATAATAATTATACAAATGATTTATTAAAATCTCTTTCAGGGAAAAACAGATTTATTTGTCTAACATGTAATCTTTGTAAACTTTTAGATACAGAGTCTGAGAGCCTCAATCTACTTTCTATTCCAATTTATTTTTTGTTTTATGATTTGTTTACTGAATACTGAAAGGATGTTTTGCAAATAAAACATTTGTGAAAACCTTTTTTTTACATGGAACTAAACTTAAGAATGTTTTAACTAGTCATTGTGTATTTATCACTTAGGAATAATGTCATTAATTCAACTCTATGGCAAAAAGTGCAATATTGGTGTGTAGATGGGATATCATACAATTTCTCCCATCTTCAATCTATTCTGTTCCCTATGTTTCTTTAAATAATTAGGCTGCACATTGTTAGAAATAAATGGTAACAAGATTTCAATGTCCAAGAGAAGGACTTTTAAAAGAGAATGGATGTCCTAAGGGCACTTGTTATTTTGCATGGTAGACTTATCCACAAATTAATATTCTTTTCATACAAATTAATATTCTTTTCATACAAAGTACAAGTAAATAATATAATCAGAAGTGGGATTTGAACCCATGCCTCTTTACAGAAACCAGAACACCAATTTAGAGGAAAAACTGAATCTTGAGTCTGGCGCCTTAGACTGCTTTGCCATCCTGACAAGTACATCTTTATGTTAAATTAAGTTGTCAATAAATGATTATAATTAAAAAAATGATTTTGGGGTATCTTTCAGACAAATAATATGTACTGCTTGGAAAAAGTAACATAAAATCAGTTCTTGGATTTATATACTATCGCTAAAGGTGAGCCATCAAAAATAATACTTAAGAAAAACATCTCAGGTTATAATGATATCCTTTATAATAACTAAACAAATTATTTACTAAAATCTATTTCTGGGAAAAACAGATTTATTTGTCTAACAAGTAATTTTTGTAAACTTTTAGATACAGAGTCTGAGAGCCTGAATCTACTTTCAATTCCAATGTATTCTTTGTTTTATGATTTGTTTACTGAATACTGAAAGGATGTTTTGCAAATAATACATTTGTGAAAACCTTTTTTATACATGAAACTAAACTTAAGATTTTTTTAACTAGTCATTGTGTATTTATCTTTTAGGAATAATGTCATTAATTCAACCCTATTGCAAAAAGTGCAATATTGGTGTGTAGATGGGATATCATACAATTTCTCCCATCTTCAATCTATTCTGTTCCCTATGTTTCTTTAAATAATTAGGCTGCACATTGTTAGAAATAAATGGTAACAAGATTTCAATGTCCAAGAGAAGGACTTTTAAAAGAGAATGGATGTCCTAAGAGCACTTGTTATTTTGCATGGTAGACTTATCCACAAATTAATATTCTTTTCATACAAAGTACAAGAAAATAAAATTGTCAGAAGTGGGATTTGAACCGATGCCTCTTTACAGAGAACAGAACATTAATTTAGAGGAAGAACTGAATCTTAAGTCTGGCTCCTTATACTGCTTGGCCATCCCGACAAGTACATCCGTATGTTATATTAAGTTGTCAATAAATGATTATAATTTACAAAAAAAGGATTTTGGGGTATCTTTCAGACAAATAATATGTACTGCTTGAAAAAAGTAACATAAAATCAAGTTCTTGGATTTATATACTATCGCTGAAGGTGAGCCATCAAAAATAATACTTAAGAAAAACTGCTCAGGTTATAATGATATCCTTTATAATAACTAAACAAATAATTTACTAAAATCTATTTCAGGGAAAAACAGATTTATTTGTCTAACAAGAAATTTTTGTAAACTTTTAGATACAGAGTCTGAGAGCCTGAATCTACTTTTAATTCCAATTTATTCTTTGTTTTATGATTTGTTTACTGAATACTGAAAGGATGTTTTGCAAATAATACATTTGTGAAAACCTATTTTCTACATGGAACTAAACTTAAGAATTTTTTAACTAGTCATTGTGTAATTATCACTTAGGAATAATGTCATTAATTCAACCCTATGGCAAAAAGTGCAATATTGGTGTGTAGAAGGGATATCATACAATTCCTCCCATCTTCAATCTATTCTGTTCCCTATGTTTCTTTAAATAATTAGGCTGCACATTGTTAGAAATAAATGGTAACAAGATTTCAATGTCCAAGAGAAGGACTTTTAAAAGAGAATGGATGTCGTAAGGGCACTTGTTATTTTGCATGGTAGACTTATCCACAAATTAATATTCTTTTCATACAAAGTACAAGAAAAAAAATAGTCAGAAGTGGGGCTTGAACCCATGCCTCTTTACAGAGACCAGAACACCCATTTAGAGAAAGAATGGAATCATGAGCTTGGCGCCTTAGACTGCTCGGCCATCCTGACAAGTACATCTCCCCATTAAATTAAGTTGGCAATAAAAGATTATAATGTACAAAAAAAGGGATTTTGGGGTATCTTTCAGACAAATAATATGTACTGCTTGAAAAAAGTAACATAAAATCAAGAACTTGGATTTATACAGTATACTACCGCTAAAGTTAAGCCATCAAAAATAATACTTAAGAAAAACTGCTCAGGTTATAATGATATCCTCTATAATAATTATACAAATGATTTATTAAAATCTCTTTCAGGGAAAAACAGATTTATTTGTCTAACATGTAATCTTTGTAAACTTTTAGATACAGAGACTGAGAGCCTCAATCTACTTTCTATTCCAATTTATTCTTTGTTTTATGATTTGTTTACTGAATACTGAAAGGATGTTTTGCAAATAAAACATTTGTGAAAACCTTTTTTCTACATGGAACTAAACTTAAGAATTTTTTAACTAGTCATTGTGTATTTATCACTTAGGAATAATGTCATTAATTCAACTCTATGGCAAAAAGTGCAATATTGGTGTGTAGATGGGATATCATACAATTTCTCCCATCTTCAATCTATTCTGTTCCCTATGTTTCTTTAAATAATTAGGCTGCACATTGTTAGAAATAAATGGTAACAAGATTTCAATGTCCAAGAGAAGGACTTTTAAAAGAGAATGGATGTCCTAAGGGCACTTGTTATTTTGCATGGTAGACTTATCCACAAATTAATATTCTTTTCATACAAAGTACAAGTAAATAATATAGTCAGAAGTGGGATTTGAACCCATGCCTCTTTACAGAAACCAGAACACCAGTTTAGAGGAAGAACTGAATCTTGAGTCTGGCACCTTAGACTGCTTTGCCATCCTGACAAGTACATCTGTATGTTAAATTAAGTTGTCAATAAATGATTATAATAAAAAAAAGGATTTTGGGATATCTTTCAGACAAATAATATGTACTGCTTGAAAAAAGTAACAAAATCAAGTTCTTGGATTTATATACTATCGCTAAAGGTGAGCCATCAAAAATAATACTTAAGAAAAACTGCTCAGGTTATAATGATATCCTTTATAATAACTAAACTAATTATTTACTAAAATCTATTTCAGGGAAAAACAGATTTATTTGTCTAACAAGTAATTTTTGTAAACTTTTAGATACAGAGTCTGAGAGCCTGAATCTACTTTTAATTCCAATTTATTCTTTGTTTTATGATTTGTTTACTGAATACTGAAAGGATGTTTTGCAAATAATACATTTGTGAAAACCTATTTTCTACATGGAACTAAACTTAAGATTTTTTTAACTAGTCATTATGTATTTATCACTTAGGAATAATGTCATTAATTCAACCCTATGGCAAAAAGTGCAATATTGGTGTGTAGAAGGGATATCATACAATTCCTCCCATCTTCAATCTATTCTGTTCCCTATGTTTCTTTAAATAATTAGGCTGCACATTGTTAGAAATAAATGGTAACAAGATTTCAATGTCCAAGAGAAGGACTTTTAAAAGAGAATGGATGTCGTAAGGGCACTTGTTATTTTGCATGGTAGACTTATCCACAAATTAATATTCTTTTCATACAAAGTACAAGAAAAAAATAGTCAGAAGTGGGGCTTGAACCCATGCCTCTTTACAGAGACCAGAACACCCATTTAGAGAAAGAATGGAATCATGAGCTTGGCACCTTAGACTGCTCGGCCATCCTGACAATTACATCTGCCCATTAAATTAAGTTGGCAATAAAAGATTATAATGTACAAAAAAAGGGATTTTGGGGTATCTTTCAGACAAATAATATGTACTGCTTGAAAAAAGTAACATAAAATCAAGAACTTGGATTTATACAGTATACTACCGCTAAAGTTAAGCCATCAAAAATAATACTTAAGAAAAACTGCTCAGGTTATAATGATATCCTCTATAATAATTATACAAATGATTTATTAAAATCTCTTTCAGGGAAAAACAGATTTATTTGTCTAACATGTAATCTTTGTAAACTTTTAGATACAGAGTCTGAGAGCCTCTATCTACTTTCTATTCCAATTTATTCTTTGTTTTATGATTTGTTTACTGAATACTGAAAGGATGTTTTGCAAATAAAACATTTGTGAAAACCTTTTTTCTACATGGAACTAAACTTAAGAATTTTTTAACTAGTCATTGTGTATTTATCACTTAGGAATAATGTCATTAATTCAACTCTATGGCAAAAAGTGCAATATTGGTGTGTAGATGGGATATCATACAATTTCTCCCATCTTCAATCTATTCTGTTCCCTATGTTTCTTTAAATAATTAGGCTGCACATTGTTAGAAATAAATGGTAACAAGATTTCAATGTCCAAGAGAAGGACTTTTAAAAGAGAATGGATGTCCTAAGGGCACTTGTTATTTTGCATGGTAGACTTATCCACAAATTAATATTCTTTTCATACAAATTAATATTCTTTTCATACAAAGTACAAGTAAATAATATAATCAGAAGTGGGATTTGAACCCATGCCTCTTTACAGAAACCAGAACACCAATTTAGAGGAAAAACTGAATCTTGAGTCTGGCGCCTTAGACTGCTTTGCCATCCTGACAAGTACATCTTTATGTTAAATTAAGTTGTCAATAAATGATTAAAATAAAAAAAATGATTTTGGGGTATCTTTCAGACAAATAATATGTACTGCTTGGAAAAAGTAACATAAAATCAGTTCTTGGATTTATATACTGTACTATCGCTAAAGGTGAGCCATCAAAAATAATACTTAAGAAAAACATCTCAGGTTATAATGATATCCTTTATAATAACTAAACAAATTATTTACTAAAATCTATTTCTGGGAAAAACAGATTTATTTGTCTAACAAGTAATTTTTGTAAACTTTTAGATACAGAGTCTGAGAGCCTGAATCTACTTTCAATTCCAATGTATTCTTTGTTTTATGATTTGTTTACTGAATACTGAAAGGATGTTTTGCAAATAATACATTTGTGAAAACCTTTTTTATACATGAAACTAAACTTTAGAATTTTTTAACTAGTCATTGTGTATTTATCTTTTAGGAATAATGTCATTAATTCAACCCTATTGCAAAAAGTGCAATATTGGTGTGTAGATGGGATATCATACAATTTATCCCATCTTCAATCTATTCTGTTCCCTATGTTTCTTTAAATAATTAGGCTGCACATTATTAGAAATAAATGGTAACAAGATTTCAATGTCCAAGAGAAGGACTTTTAAAAGAGAATGGATGTCCTAAGAGCACTTGTTATTTTGCATGGTAGACTTATCCACAAATTAATATTCTTTTCATACAAAGTACAAGAAAATAAAATTGTCAGAAGTGGAATTTGAACCGATGCCTCTTTACAGAGAACAGAACATTAATTTAGAGGAAGAACTGAATCTTAAGTCTGGCACCTAATACTGCCTGGCCATCCCGACAAGTACATCCGTATGTTATATTAAGTTGTCAATAAATGATTATAATTTACAAAAAAAGGATTTTGGGGTATCTTTCAGACAAATAATATGTACTGCTTGAAAAAAGTAACATAAAATCAAGTTCTTGGATTTATATAGTATACTACCGCTAAAGGTGAGCCATCAAAAATAATGCTTAAGAAAAACTGCTCAGGTTGTAATGATATCCTTTATAATAACTAAACAAATTATTTACTAAAATCTATTTCAGGGAAAAACAGATTTATTTGTCTAACAAGTAATTTTTGTAAACTTTTAGATACAGAGTCTGAGAGCCTGAATCTACTTTCAATTCCAATTTATTCTTTGTTTTATGATTTGTTTACTGAAAACTGAAAGGATGTTTTGCAAATAATACATTTGTGAAAACCTTTTTTATACATGGAACTAAACTTAAGAATTTTTTAACTAGTCATTGTGTATTTATCACTTAGGAATAATGTCATTAATTCAACCCTATTGCAAAAAGTGCAATATTGGTGTGTAGATGGGATATCATACAATTTCTCCCATCTTCAATCTATTCTGTTCCCTATGTTTCTTTAAATAATTAGGCTGCACATTGTTAGAAATAAATGGTAACAAGATTTCAATGTCCAAGAGAAGGACTTTTAAAAGAGAATGGATGTCCTAAGAGCACTTGTTATTTTGCATGGTAGACTTATCCACAAATTAATATTCTTTTCATACAAAGTACAAGAAAATAAAATTGTCAGAAGTGGAATTTGAACCGATGCCTCTTTACAGAGAACAGAACATTAATTTAGAGGAAGAACTGAATCTTAAGTCTGGCACCTAATACTGCCTGGCCATCCCGACAAGTACATCCGTATGTTATATTAAGTTGTCAATAAATGATTATAATTTACGAAAAAAAGATTTTGGGGTATCTTTCAGACAAATAATATGTATTGCTTGAAAAAAGTAACATAAAATCAAGTTCTTGGATGTATACAGTATACTACCGCTAAAGGTGAGCCATCAAAAATAATGCTTAAGAAAAACCGCTCAGGTTGTAATGATATCCTTTATAATAACTAAACAAATTATTTACTAAAATCTATATCATGGAAAAACAGATTTATTTGTCTAACAAGAAATTTTTGTAAACTTTTAGATACAGAGTCTGAGAGCCTAAATCTACTTTCAATTCCAATTTATTCTTTATTTTATGATTTGTTTACTGAATACTGAAAGGATGTTTTGCAAATAATACATTTGTTAAAACCTTTTTTCTACATGGAACTAAACTTAAGAATTTTTTAACTAGTCATTGTGTATTTACCACTTAGGAATAATGTCATTAATTCAACTCTATGGCAAAAAGTGCAATATTGGTGTGTAGATGGGATATCATACAATTTCTCCCATCTTCAATCTATTCTGTTCCCTATGTTTCTTTAAATAATTAGGCTGCACATTGTTAGAAATAAATGGTAACAGGATTTCAATGTCCAAGAGAAGGACTTTTAAAAGAGAATGGATGTCGTAAGGGCACTTGTTATTTTGCATGGTAGACTTATCCACAAATTAATATTCTTTTCATACAAAGTACAAGTAAATAATATAGTCAGAAGTGGGATTTGAACCCATGCCTCTTTACAGAAACCAGAACACCAGTTTAGAGGAAGAACTGAATCTTGAGTCTGGCACCTTAGACTGCTTTGCCATCCTGACAAGTACATCTGTATGTTAAATTAAGTTGTCAATAAATGATTATAATAAAAAAAATGATTTTGGGGTATCTTTCAGACAAATAATATGTACTGCTTGAAAAAAGTAACATAAAATCAAGTTCTTGGATTTATATACTATCGCTAAAGGTGAGCCATCAAAAATAATACTTAAGAAAACTGCTCAGGTTATAATGATATCCTTTATAATAACTAAACAAATAATTTACTAAAATCTATTTCAGGGAAAAACAGATTTATTTGTCTAACAAGTAATTTTTGTAAACTTTTAGATACAGAGTCTGAGAGCCTGAATCTACTTTTAATTCCAATTTATTCTTTGTTTTATGATTTGTTTACTGAATACTGAAAGGATGTTTTGCAAATAATACATTTGTGAAAACCTATTTTCTACATGGAACTAAACTTAAGAATTTTTTAACTAGTCATTGTGTAATTATCACTTAGGAATAATGTCATTAATTCAACCCTATGGCAAAAAGTGCAATATTGGTGTGTAGATGGGATATCATACAATTCCTCCCATCTTCAATCTATTCTGTTCCCTATGTTTCTTTAAATAATTAGGCTGCACATTGTTAGAAATAAATGGTAACAAGATTTCAATGTCCAAGAGAAGGACTTTTAAAAGAGAATGGATGTCGTAAGGGCACTTGTTATTTTGCATGGTAGACTTATCCACAAATTAATATTCTTTTCATACAAAGTACAAGAAAAAAAATAGTCAGAAGTGGGGCTTGAACCCATGCCTCTTTACAGAGACCAGAACACCCATTTAGAGAAAGAATGGAATCATGAGCTTGGCGCCTTAGACTGCTCGGCCATCCTGACAAGTACATCTGTCCATTAAATTAAGTTGGCAATAAAAGATTATAATGTACAAAAAAGGGATTTTGGGGTATCTTTCAGACAAATAATATGTACTGCTTGAAAAAATTAACATAAAATCAAGAACTTAGATTTATACAGTATACTACCGCTAAAGTTAAGCCATCAAAAATAATACTTAAGAAAAACTGCTCAGGTTATAATGATATCTTCTATAATAATTATACAAATGATTTATTAAAATCTCTTTCAGGGAAAAACAGATTTATTTGTCTAACATGTAATCTTTGTAAACTTTTAGATACAGAGTCTGAGAGCCTCAATCTACTTTCTATTCCAATTTATTCTATGTTTTATGATTTGTTTACTGAATACTGAAAGGATGTTTTGCAAATAAAACATTTGTGAAAACCTTTTTTCTACATGGAACTAAACTTAAGAATTATTTAACTAGTCATTGTGTATTTATCACTTAGGAATAATGTCATTAATTCAACTCTATGGCAAAAAGTGCAATATTGGTGTGTAGATGGGATATCATACAATTTCTCCCATCTTCAATCTATTCTGTTCCCTATGTTTCTTTAAATAATTAGGCTGCACATTGTTAGAAATAAATGGTAACAAGATTTCAATGTCCAAGAGAAGGACTTTTAAAAGAGAATGGATGTCCTAAGGGCACTTGTTATTTTGCATGGTAGACTTATCCACAAATTAATATTCTTTTCATACAAAGTACAAGTAAATAATATAGTCAGAAGTGGGATTTGAACCCATGCCTCTTTACAGAAACCAGAACACCAGTTTAGAGGAAGAACTGAATCTTGAGTCTGGCACCTTAGACTGCTTTGCCATCCTGACAAGTACATCTGTATTTTAAATTAAGTTGTCAATAAATGATTATAATAAAAAAAAGGATTTTGGGATATCTTTCAGACACATAATATGTACTGCTTGAAAAAAGTAACAAAATCAAGTTCTTGGATTTATATACTATCGCTAAAGGTGAGCCATCAAAAATAATACTTAAGAAAAACTGCTCAGGTTATAATGATATCCTTTATAATAACTAAACTAATTATTTACTAAAATCTATTTCAGGGAAAAACAGATTTATTTGTCTAACAAGTAATTTTTGTAAACTTTTAGATACAGAGTCTAAGAGCCTCAATCTACTTTCTATTCCAATTTATTCTTTGTTTTATGATTTGTTTACTGAATACTGAAAGGATGTTTTGCAAATAATACATTTGTGAAAACCTATTTTCTACATGGAACTAAACTTAAGATTTTTTTTAACTAGTCATTATGTATTTATCACTTAGGAATAATGTCATTAATTCAACCCTATGGCAAAAAGTGCAATATTGGTGTGTAGAAGGGATATCATACAATTCCTCCCATCTTCAATCTATTCTGTTCCCTATGTTTCTTTAAATAATTAGGCTGCACATTGTTAGAAATAAATGGTAACAAGATTTCAATGTCCAAGAGAAGGACTTTTAAAAGAGAATGGATGTCGTAAGGGCACTTGTTATTTTGCATGGTAGACTTATCCACATATTAATATTCTTTTCATACAAAGTACAAGAAAAAAAATAGTCAGAAGTGGGGCTTGAACCCATGCCTCTTTACAGAGACCAGAACACCCATTTAGAGAAAGAATGGAATCATGAGCTTGGCGCCTTAGACTGCTCGGCCATCCTGACAAGTACATCTGTCCATTAAATTAAGTTGGCAATAAAAGATTATAATGTACAAAAAAAGGGATTTTGGGGTATCTTTCAGACAAATAATATGTACTGCTTGAAAAAAGTAACATAAAATCAAGAACTTGGATTTATACAGTATACTACCGCTAAAGTTAAGCCATCAAAAATAATACTTAAGAAAAACTGCTCAGGTTATAATGATATCCTCTATAATAATTATACAAATGATTTATTAAAATCTCTTTCAGGGAAAAACAGATTTATTTGTCTAACATGTAATCTTTGTAAACTTTTAGATACAGAGTCTGAGAGCCTCAATCTACTTTCTATTCCAATTTATTCTTTGTTTTATGATTTGTTTACTGAATACTGAAAGGATGTTTTGCAAATAAAACATTTGTGAAAACCTTTTTTCTACATGGAACTAAACTTAAGAATTATTTAACTAGTCATTGTGTATTTATCACTTAGGAATAATGTCATTAATTCAACTCTATGGCAAAAAGTGCAATATTGGTGTGTAGATGGGATATCATACAATTTCTCCCATCTTCAATCTATTCTGTTCCCTATGTTTCTTTAAATAATTAGGCTGCACATTGTTAGAAATAAATGGTAACAAGATTTCAATGTCCAAGAGAAGGACTTTTAAAAGAGAATGGATGTTCCTAAGGGCACTTGTTATTTTGCATGGTAGACTTATCCACAAATTAATATTCTTTTCATACAAAGTACAAGTAAATAATATAGTCAGAAATGGGATTTGAACCCATGCCTCTTTACAGAAACCAGAACACCAGTTTAGAGGAAGAACTGAATCTTGAGTCTGGCACCTTAGACTGCTTTGCCATCCTGACAAGTACATCTGTATTTTAAATTAAGTTGTCAATAAATGATTATAATAAAAAAAAGGATTTTGGGATATCTTTCAGACAAATAATATGTACTGCTTGAAAAAAGTAACATAAAATCAAGTTCTTGGATTTATATACTATCGCTAAAGGTGAGCCATCAAAAATAATACTTAAGAAAAACTGCTCAGGTTATAATGATATCCTTTATAATAACTAAACAAATAATTTACTAAAATCTATTTCAGGGAAAAACAGATTTATTTGTCTAACAAGTAATTTTTGTAAACTTTTAGATACAGAGTCTGAGAGCCTGAATCTACTTTTAAATCCAATTTATTCTTTGTTTTATGATTTGTTTACTGAATACTGAAAGGATGTTTTGCAAATAATACATTTGTTAAAACCTTTTTTCTACATGGAAATAAACTTAAGAATTTTTTAACTAGTCAATGTGTGTTTATCACTTAGGAATAATGTCATTAATTCAACTCAATGGCAAAAAGTGCAATATTGGTGTGTAGATGGGATATCATACAATTTCTCCCATCTTCAATCTATTCTGTTCCCTATGTTTCTTTAAATAATTAGGCTGCACATTGTTAGAAATAAATGGTAACAAGATTTCAATGTCCAAGAGAAGGACTTTTAAAAGAGAATGGATGTCCTAAGGGCACTTGTTATTTTGCATGGTAGACTTATCCACAAATTAATATTCTTTTCATACAAAGTACAAGTAAATAATATAGTCAGAAATGGGATTTGAACCCATGCCTCTTTACAGAAACCAGAACACCAGTTTAGAGTAAGAACTGAATCTTGAGTCTGCCGCCTTAGACTGCTTTGCCATCCTGACAAGTACATCTGTATGTTAAATTAAGTTGTCAATAAATGATTATAATAAAAAAAATGATTTTGGGGTATCTTTCAGACAAATAATATGTACTGCTTGAAAAAAGTAACATAAAATCAAGTTCTTGGATTTATATACTATCGCTAAAGGTGAGCCATCAAAAATAATACTTAAGAAAAACTGCTCAGGTTATAATGATATCCTTTATAATAACTAAACAAATTATTTACTAAAATCTATTTCAGGGAAAAACAGATTTATTTGTCTAACATGTAATCTTTGTAAACTTTTAGATACAGAGTCTGAGAGCCTGAATCTACTTTCAATTCCAATTTATTCTTTGTTTTATGATTTGTTTACTGAATACTGAAAGGATGTTTTGCAAATAATACATTTGTGAAAACCTTTTTTATACATGGAACTAAACTTAAGAATTTTTTAACTAGTCATTGTGTATTTATCACTTAGGAATAATGTCATTAATTCAACCCTATTGCAAAAAGTGCAATATTGGTGTGTAGATGGGATATCATACAATTTCTCCCATCTTCAATCTATTCTGTTCCCTATGTTTCTTTAAATAATTAGGCTGCACATTGTTAGAAATAAATGGTAACAAGATTTCAATGTCCAAGTGAAGGACTTTTAAAAGAGAATGGATGTCCTAAGAGCACTTGTTATTTTGCATGGTAGACTTATCCACAAATTAATATTCTTTTCATACAAAGTACAAGAAAATAAAATTGTCAGAAGTGGGATGTGAACCGATGCCTCTTTACAGAGAACAGAACATTAATTTAGAGGAGGAACTGAATCTTAAGTCTGGCACCTTATACTGCTTGGCCATCCCGACAAGTACATCCATATGTTATATTAAGTTGTCAATAAATGATTATAATTTACAAAAAAAGGATTTTGGGGTATCTTTCAGACAAATAATATGTACTGCTTGAAAAAAGTAACATAAAATCAAGTTCTTGGAATTATACAGTATACTACCGCTAAAGGTGAGCCATCAAAAATAATGCTTAAGAAAAACTGTTCAGGTTGCAATGATATCCTTTATAATAACTAAACAAATTATTTACTAAAATCTATTTCAGGGAAAAACAGATTTATTTGTCTAACAAGTAATTTTTGTAAACTTTTAGATACAGAGTCTGAGAGCCTGAATCTACTTTCAATTCCAATTTATTCTTTATTTTATGATTTGTTTACTGAATACTGAAAGGATGTTTTGCAAATAATACATTTGTTAAAACCTTTTTTCTACATGGAACTAAACGTAAGAATTTTTTAACTAGTCAATGTGTATTTATCACTTAGGAATAATGTCATTAATTCAACTCAATGGCAAAAAGTGCAATATTGGTGTGTAGATGGGATATCATACAATTTCTCCCATCTTCAATCTATTCTGTTCCCTATGTTTCTTTAAATAATTAGGCTGCACATTGTTAGAAATAAATGGTAACAAGATTTCAATGTCCAAGAGAAGGACTTTTAAAAGAGAATGGATGTCCTAAGGGCACTTGTTATTTTGCATGGTAGACTTATCCACAAATTAATATTCTTTTCATACAAAGTACAAGTAAATAATATAGTCAGAAATGGGATTTGAACCCATGCCTCTTTACAGAAACCAGAACACCAGTTTAGAGTAAGAACTGAATCTTGAGTCTGCCGCCTTAGACTGCTTTGCCATCCTGACAAATACATCTGTATGTTAAATTAAGTTGTCAATAAATGATTATAATAAAAAAATGATTTTGGGGTATCTTTCAGACAAATAATATGTACTGCTTGAAAAAAGTAACATAAAATCAAGTTCTTGGATTTATATACTATCGCTAAAGGTGAGCCATCAAAAATAATACTTAAAAAAAACTGCTCAGGTTATAATGATATCCTTTATAATAACTAAACAAATTATTTACTAAAATCTATTTCAGGGAAAAACAGATTTATTTGTCTAACAAGTAATTTTTGTAAACTTTTAGATACAGAGTCTGAGAGCCTGAATCTACTTTCAATTCCAATTTATTCTTTGTTTTATGATTTGTTTACTGAATACTGAAAGGATGTTTTGCAAATAATACATTTGTGAAAACCTTTTTTATACATGGAACTAAACTTAAGAATTTTTTAACTAGTCATTGTGTATTTATCACTTAGGAATAATGTCATTCATTCAACCCTATTGCAAAAAGTGCAATATTGGTGTGTAGATGGGATATCATACAATTTCTCCCATCTTCAATCTATTCTGTTCCCTATGTTTCTTTAAATAATTAGGCTGCACATTGTTAGAAATAAATGGTAACAAGATTTCAATGTCCAAGAGAAGGACTTTTAAAAGAGAATGGATGTCCTAAGAGCACTTGTTATTTTGCATGGTAGACTTATCCACAAATTAATATTCTTTTCATACAAAGTACAAGAAAATAAAATTGTCAGAAGTGGGATGTGAACCGATGCCTCTTTACAGAAACCAGAACACCAGTTTAGAGGAAGAACTGAATCTTGAGTCTGGCACCTTAGACTGCTTTGCCATCCTGACAAGTACATCTGTATTTTAAATTAAGTTGTCAATAAATGATTATAATAAAAAAAAGGATTTTGGGATATCTTTCAGACAAATAATATGTACTGCTTGAAAAAAGTAACATAAAATCAAGTTCTTGGATTTATATACTATCGCTAAAGGTGAGCCATCAAAAATAATACTTAAGAAAAACTGCTCAGGTTATAATGATATCCTTTATAATAACTAAACAAATAATTTACTAAAATCTATTTCAGGGAAAAACAGATTTATTTGTCTAACAAGTAATTTTTGTAAACTTTTAGATACAGAGTCTGAGAGCCTGAATCTACTTTTAATTCCAATTTATTCTTTGTTTTATGATTTGTTTACTGAATACTGAAAGGATGTTTTGCAAATAATACATTTGTTAAAACCTTTTTTCTACATGGAAATAAACTTAAGAATTTTTTAACTAGTCAATGTGTGTTTATCACTTAGGAATAATGTCATTAATTCAACTCAATGGCAAAAAGTGCAATATTGGTGTGTAGATGGGATATCATACAATTTCTCCCATCTTCAATCTATTCTGTTCCCTATGTTTCTTTAAATAATTAGGCTGCACATTGTTAGAAATAAATGGTAACAAGATTTCAATGTCCAAGAGAAGGACTTTTAAAAGAGAATGGATGTCCTAAGGGCACTTGTTATTTTGCATGGTAGACTTATCCACAAATTAATATTCTTTTCATACAAAGTACAAGTAAATAATATAGTCAGAAATGGGATTTGAACCCATGCCTCTTTACAGAAACCAGAACACCAGTTTAGAGTAAGAACTGAATCTTGAGTCTGCCGCCTTAGACTGCTTTGCCATCCTGACAAGTACATCTGTATGTTAAATTAAGTTGTCAATAAATGATTATAATAAAAAAAATGATTTTGGGGTATCTTTCAGACAAATAATATGTACTGCTTGAAAAAAGTAACATAAAATCAAGTTCTTGGATTTATATACTATCGCTAAAGGTGAGCCATCAAAAATAATACTTAAGAAAAACTGCTCAGGTTATAATGATATCCTTTATAATAACTAAACAAATTATTTACTAAAATCTATTTCAGGGAAAAACAGATTTATTTGTCTAACAAGTAATTTTTGTAAACTTTTAGATACAGAGTCTGAGAGCCTGAATCTACTTTCAATTCCAATTTATTCTTCGTTTTATGATTTGTTTACTGAATACTGAAAGGATGTTTTGCAAATAATACATTTGTGAAAACCTTTTTTATACATGGAACTAAACTTAAGAATTTTTTAACTAGTCATTGTGTATTTATCACTTAGGAATAATGTCATTAATTCAACCCTATTGCAAAAAGTGCAATATTGGTGTGTAGATGGGATATCATACAATTTCACCCATCTTCATTCTATTCTGTTCCCTATGTTTCTTTAAATAATTAGGCTGCACATTGTTAGAAATAAATGGTAACAAGATTTCAATGTCCAAGAGAAGGACTTTTAAAAGAGAATGGATGTCCTAAGAGCACTTGTTATTTTGCATGGTAGACTTATCCACAAATTAATATTCTTTTCATACAAAGTACAAGAAAATAAAATTGTCAGAAGTGGGATGTGAACCGATGCCTCTTTACAGAGAACAGAACATTAATTTAGAGGAAGAACTGAATCTTAAGTCTGGCACCTTATACTGCTTGGCCATCCCGACAAGTACATCCATATGTTATATTAAGTTGTCAATAAATGATTATAATTTACAAAAAAAGGATTTTGGGGTATCTTTCAGACAAATAATATGTACTGCTTGAAAAAAGTAACATAAAATCAAGTTCTTGGAATTATACAGTATACTACCGCTAAAGGTGAGCCATCAAAAATAATGCTTAAGAAAAACTGCTCAGGTTGTAATGATATCCTTTATAATAACTAAACAAATTATTTACTAAAATCTATTTCAGGGAAAAACAGATTTATTTGTCTAACAAGTAATTTTTGTAAACTTTTAGATACAGAGTCTAAGAGCCTGAATCTACTTTCAATTCCAATTTATTCTTTATTTTATGATTTGTTTACTGAATACTGAAAGGATGTTTTGCAAATAATACATTTGTTAAAACCTTTTTTCTACATGGAACTAAACGTAAGAATTTTTTAACTAGTCAATGTGTATTTATCACTTAGGAATAATGTCATTAATTCAACTCAATGGCAAAAAGTGCAATATTGGTGTGTAGATGGGATATCATACAATTTCTCCCATCTTCAATCTATTCTGTTCCCTATGTTTCTTTAAATAATTAGGCTGCACATTGTTAGAAATAAATGGTAACAAGATTTCAATGTCCAAGAGAAGGACTTTTAAAAGAGAATGGATGTCCTAAGGGCACTTGTTATTTTGCATGGTAGACTTATCCACAAATTAATATTCTTTTCATACAAAGTACAAGTAAATAATATAGTCAGAAATAGGATTTGAACCCATGCCTCTTTACAGAAACCAGAACACCAGTTTAGAGTAAGAACTGAATCTTGAGTCTGCCGCCTTAGACTGCTTTGCCATCCTGACAAATACATCTGTATGTTAAATTAAGTTGTCAATAAATGATTATAATAAAAAAAATGATTTTGGGGTATCTTTCAGACAAATAATATGTACTGCTTGAAAAAAGTAACATAAAATCAAGTTCTTGGATTTATATACTATCGCTAAAGGTGAGCCATCAAAAATAATACTTAAGAAAAACTGCTCAGGTTATAATGATATCCTTTATAATAACTAAACAAATTATTTACTAAAATCTATTTCAGGGAAAAACAGATTTATTTGTCTAACAAGTAATTTTTGTAAACTTTTAGATACAGAGTCTGAGAGCCTGAATCTACTTTCAATTCCAATTTATTCTTTGTTTTATGATTTGTTTACTGAATACTGAAAGGATGTTTTGCAAATAATACATTTGTGAAAACCTTTTTTATACATGGAACTAAACTTAAGAATTTTTTAACTAGTCATTGTGTATTTATCACTTAGGAATAATGTCATTAATTCAACCCTATTGCAAAAAGTGCAATATTGGTGTGTAGATGGGATATCATACAATTTCTCCCATCTTCAATCTATTCTGTTCCCTATGTTTCTTTAAATAATTAGGCTGCACATTGTTAGAAATAAATGGTAACAAGATTTCAATGTCCAAGAGAAGGACTTTTAAAAGAGAATGGATGTCCTAAGAGCACTTGTTATTTTGCATGGTAGACTTATCCACAAATTAATATTCTTTTCATACAAAGTACAAGAAAATAAAATTGTCAGAAGTGGGATGTGAACCGATGCCTCTTTACAGAGAACAGAACATTAATTTAGAGGAAGAACTGAATCTTAAGTCTGGCACCTTATACTGCTTGGCCATCCCGACAAGTACATCCGTATGTTATATTAAGTTGTCAATAAATGATTATAATTTACAAAAAAAGGATTTTGGGGTATCTTTCAGACAAATAATATGTACTGCTTGAAAAAAGTAACATAAAATCAAGTTCTTGGATTTATACAGTATACTACCGCTAAAGGTGAGCCATCAAAAATAATGCTTAAGAAAAACTGCTCAGGTTGTAATGATATCCTTTATAATAACTAAACAAATTATTTACTAAAATCTATTTCAGGGAAAAACAGATTTATTTGTCTAACAAGTAATTTTTGTAAACTTTTAGATACAGAGTCTGAGAGCATGAATCTACTTTCAATTCCAATTTATTCTTTATTTTATGATTTGTTTACTGAATACTGAAAGGATGTTTTGCAAATAATACATTTGTTAAAACCTTTTTTCTACATGGAACTAAACTTAAGAATTTTTTAACTAGTCAATGTGTATTTATCACTTAGGAATAATGTCATTAATTCAACTCAATGGCAAAAAGTGCAATATTGGTGTGTAGATGGGATATCATACAATTTCTCCCATCTTCAATCTATTCTGTTCCCTATGTTTCTTTAAATAATTAGGCTGCACATTGTTAGAAATAAATGGTAACAAGATTTCAATGTCCAAGAGAAGGACTTTTAAAAGAGAATGGATGTCCTAAGGGCACTTGTTATTTTGCATGGTAGACTTATCCACAAATTAATATTCTTTTCATACAAAGTACAAGTAAATAATATAGTCAGAAATGGGATTTGAACCCATGCCTCTTTACAGAAACCAGAACACCAGTTTAGAGTAAGAACTGAATCTTGAGTCTGCCGCCTTAGACTGCTTTGCCATCCTGACAAGTACATCTGTATGTTAAATTAAGTTGTCAATAAATGATTATAATAAAAAAAATTATTTTGGGGTATCTTTCAGACAAATAATATGTACTGCTTGAAAAAAGTAACATAAAATCAAGTTCTTGGATTTATATACTATCGCTAAAGGTGAGCCATCAAAAATAATACTTAAGAAAAACTGCTCAGGTTATAATGATATCCTTTATAATAACTAAACAAGTTATTTACTAAAATCTATTTCAGGGAAAAACAGATTTATTTGTCTAACAAGTAATTTTTGTAAACTTTTAGATACAGAGTCTGAGAGCCTGAATCTACTTTCAATTCCAATTTATTCTTTGTTTTATGATTTGTTTACTGAATACTGAAAGGATGTTTTGCAAATAATACATTTGTGAAAACCTATTTTCTACATGGAACTAAACTTAAGAATTTTTTAACTAGTCATTGTGTATTTATCACTTAGGAATAATGTCATTAATTCAACTCTATGGCAAAAAGTGCAATACTGGTGTGTAGATGGGATATCATACAATTTCTCCCATCTTCAATCTATTCTGTTCCGTATGTTTCTTTAAATAATTAGGCTGCACATTGTTATAAATAAATGATAACAAGATTTCAATGTCCAAGAGAAGGACTTTTAAAAGAGAATGGATGTCCTAAGGGCACTTGTTATTTTGCATGGTAGACTTATCAACAAATTAATATTCTTTTCATACAAAGTACAAGAAAATAAAATAGTCAAAAGTGGGATTTGAACCCATGCCTCTTTAAAGAGACTAGAACACCCATTTAGAGGAAGAATGGAATCTTGAGTCTGGCACCTTGGACCGCTCAGCCACCCTGACAAGTACATCTGCACATTAAATTAAGTTGGCAATAAACGATTATAATATACAAAAAATGGATTTTGGGGTATCTTTCAGACAAATAATATGTACTGCTTTAAAAACGTAACATAAAATCAAGTTCTTGGATTTATACAGTATACTACCGCTAAAGGTGAGCCATCAAAAATAATGCTTAAGAAAAACTGCTCAGGTTGTAATGATATCCTTTATAATAACTAAACAAATTATTAACTAAAATCTATATCAGGGAAAAACAGATTTATTTGTCTAACAAGTAATTTTTGTAAACTTTTAGATACAGAGTCTGAGAGCCTAAATCTACTTTCAATTCCAATTTATTCTTTGTTTTATGATTTGTTAACTGAATACTGAAAGGATGTTTTGCAAATAATACATTTGTTAAAACCTTTTTTCTACATGGAACTAAACTTAAGAATTTTTTAACTAGTCATTGTGTATTTATTACTTAGGAATAATGTCATTAATTCAACTCTATGGCAACAAGTGCAATATTGGTGTGTAGATGGGATATCATACAATTTCTCCCATCTTCAATCTATTCTGTTCCCTATGTTTCTTTAAATAATTAGGCTGCACATTGTTAGAAATAAATGGTAACAAGATTTCAATGTCCAAGAGAAGGACTTTTAAAAGAGAATGGATGTCCTAAGGTCACTTGTTATTTTGCATGGTAGACTTATCCACAAATTAATATTCTTTTCATACAAAGTACAAGTAAATAATATAGTCAGAAATGGGATTTGAACCCATGCCTCTTTACAGAAACCAGAACACCAGTTTAGAGTAAGAACTGAATCTTGAGTCTGCCGCCTTAGACTGCTTTGCCATCCTGACAAGTACATCTGTATGTTAAATTAAGTTGTCAATAAATGATTATAATAAAAAAAATTATTTTGGGGTATCTTTCAGACAAATAATATGTACTGCTTGAAAAAAGTAACATAAAATCAAGTTCTTGGATTTATATACTATCGCTAAAGGTGAGCCATCAAAAATAATACTTAAGAAAAACTGCTCAGGTTATAATGATATCCTTTATAATAACTAAACAAGTTATTTACTAAAATCTATTTCAGGGAAAAACAGATTTATTTGTCTAACAAGTAATTTTTGTAAACTTTTAGATACAGAGTCTGAGAGCCTGAATCTACTTTCAATTCCAATTTATTCTTTGTTTTATGATTTGTTTACTGAATACTGAAAGGATGTTTTGCAAATAATACATTTGTGAAAACCTATTTTCTACATGGAACTAAACTTAAGAATTTTTTAACTAGTCATTGTGTATTTATCACTTAGGAATAATGTCATTAATTCAACTCTATGGCAAAAAGTGCAATACTGGTGTGTAGATGGGATATCATACAATTTCTCCCATCTTCAATCTATTCTGTTCCGTATGTTTCTTTAAATAATTAGGCTGCACATTGTTATAAATAAATGATAACAAGATTTCAATGTCCAAGAGAAGGACTTTTAAAAGAGAATGGATGTCCTAAGGGCACTTGTTATTTTGCATGGTAGACTTATCAACAAATTAATATTCTTTTCATACAAAGTACAAGAAAATAAAATAGTCAAAAGTGGGATTTGAACCCATGCCTCTTTAAAGAGACTAGAACACCCATTTAGAGGAAGAATGGAATCTTGAGTCTGGCACCTTGGACCGCTCAGCCACCCTGACAAGTACATCTGCACATTAAATTAAGTTGGCAATAAACGATTATAATATACAAAAAATGGATTTTGGGGTATCTTTCAGACAAATAATATGTACTGCTTTAAAAACGTAACATAAAATCAAGTTCTTGGATTTATACAGTATACTACCGCTAAAGGTGAGCCATCAAAAATAATGCTTAAGAAAAACTGCTCAGGTTGTAATGATATCCTTTATAATAACTAAACAAATTATTAACTAAAATCTATATCAGGGAAAAACAGATTTATTTGTCTAACAAGTAATTTTTGTAAACTTTTAGATACAGAGTCTGAGAGCCTAAATCTACTTTCAATTCCAATTTATTCTTTGTTTTATGATTTGTTAACTGAATACTGAAAGGATGTTTTGCAAATAATACATTTGTTAAAACCTTTTTTCTACATGGAACTAAACTTAAGAATTTTTTAACTAGTCATTGTGTATTTATTACTTAGGAATAATGTCATTAATTCAACTCTATGGCAACAAGTGCAATATTGGTGTGTAGATGGGATATCATACAATTTCTCCCATCTTCAATCTATTCTGTTCCCTATGTTTCTTTAAATAATTAGGCTGCACATTGTTAGAAATAAATGGTAACAAGATTTCAATGTCCAAGAGAAGGACTTTTAAAAGAGAATGGATGTCCTAAGGTCACTTGTTATTTTGCATGGTAGACTTATCCACAAATTAATATTCTTTTCATACAAAGTACAAGAAAATAAAATAGTCAGAAGTGGGATTTGAACCGATGCCTCTTTACAGAGAACAGAACATTAATTTAGAGGAAGAACTGAATCTTAAGTCTGGCACCTTATACTGCTTGGCCATCCCGACAAGTACATCCGTATGTTATATTAAGTTGTCAATAAATGATTATTATTTACAAAAAAAGGATTTTGGGGTATCTTTCAGACAAATAATATGTACTGCTTGAAAAAAGTAACATAAAATCAAGTTCTTGGATTTATACAGTATACTACCGCTAAAGGTGAGCCATCAAAAATAATGCTTAAGAAAAACTGCTCAGGTTGTAATGATATCCTTTATAATAACTAAACAAATTATTTACTAAAATCTATTTCAGGGAAAAACAGATTAATTTGTCTAACAAGTAATTTTTGTAAACTTTTAGATAGAGTCTGAGAGCCTAAATCTACTTTCAATTCCAATTTATTCTTTATTTTATGATTTGTTTACTGAATACTGAAAGGATGTTTTGCAAATAAAACATTTGTGAAAACCTTTTTTCTACATGGAACTAAACTTAAGAATTTTTTAACTAGTCACTGTGTATTTATCACTTAGGAATAATGTCATTAATTCAACTCAATGGCAAAAAGTGCAATATTGGTGTGTAGATGGGCTATCATACAATTTCTCCCATCTTCAATCTATTCTGTTCCCTATGTTTCTTTAAATAATTAGGCTGCACATTGTTAGAAATAAATGGTAACAAGATTTCAATGTCCAAGAGAAGGACTTTTAAAAGAGAATGGATGTCCTAAGGGCACTTGTTATTTTGCATGGTAGACTTATCCACAAATTAATATTCTTTTCATACAAAGTACAAGTAAATAATATAGTCAGAAATGGGATTTGAACCCATGCCTCTTTACAGAAACCAGAACACCAGTTTAGAGTAAGAACTGAATCTTGAGTCTGCCGCCTTAGACTGCTTTGCCATCCTGACAAGAACATCTGTATGTTAAATTAAGTTGTCAATAAATGATTATAATAAAAAAAATGATTTTGGGGTATCTTTCAGACAAATAATATGTACTGCTTGAAAAAAGTAACATAAAATCAAGTTCTTGGATTTATATACTATCGCTAAAGGTGAACCATCAAAAATAATACTTAAGAAAAACTGCTCAGGTTATAATGATATCCTTTATAATAACTAAACAAATTATTTACTAAAATCTATTTCAGTAAAAAACAGATTTATTTGTCTAACAAGTAATTTTTGTAAACTTTTAGATACAGAGTCTGAGAGCCTGAATCTACTTTCAATTCCAATTTATTCTTTGTTTTATGATTTGTTTACTGAATACTGAAAGGATGTTTTGCAAATAATACATTTGTGAAAACCTTTTTTATACATGGAACTAAACTTAAGAATTTTTTAACTAGTCATTGTGTATTTATCACTAAGGAATAATGTCATTAATTCAACCCTATTGCAAAAAGTGCAATATTGGTGTGTAGATGGGATATCATACAATTTCTCCCATCTTCAATCTATTCTGTTCCCAATGTTTCTTTAAATAATTAGGCTGCACATTGTTAGAAATAAATGGTAACAAGATTTCAATGTCCAAGAGAAGGACTTTTAAAAGAGAATGGATGTCCTTAGAGCACTTGTTATTTTGCATGGTAGACTTATCCACAAATGAATATACTTTCATACAAAGTACAAGAAAATAAAATTGTCAGAAGTGGGATTTGAACCGATGCCTCTTTACAGAGAACAGAACATTAATTTAGAGGAAGAACTGAATCTTAAGTCTGGCGCCTTATACTGCTTGGCCATCCCGACAAGTACATCCGTATGTTATATCAAGTTGTCAATAAATGATTATAATTTACAAAAAAAGGATTTTGGGGTATCTTTCAGACAAATAATATGTACTGCTTGAAAAAAGTAACATAAAATCAAGTTCTTGGATTTATACAGTATACTACCGCTAAAGGTGAGCCATCAAAAATAATGCTTAAGAAAAACTGCTCAGGTTGTAATGATATCCTTTATAATAACTAAACAAATTATTAACTAAAATCTATATCATTGAAAAACAGATTTATTTGTCTAACAAGTAATTTTTGTAAACTTTTAGATAGAGTCTGAGAGCCTAAATCTACTTTCAATTCCAATTTATTCTTTATTTTATGATTTGTTTACTGAATACTGAAAGGATGTTTTGCAAATAATACATTTGTTAAAACCTTTTTTCTACATGGAACTAAACTTAAGAATTTTTTAACTAGTCACTGTGTATTTATCACTTAGGAATAATGTCATTAATTCAACTCAATGGCAAAAAGTGCAATATTGGTGTGTAGATGGGATATCATACAATTTCTCCCATCTTCAATCTATTCTGTTCCCTATGTTTCTTTAAATAATTAGGCTGCACATTGTTAGAAATAAATGGTAACAAGATTTCAATGTCCAAGAGAAGGACTTTTAAAAGAGAATGGATGGGGGCGTGGCTTGGTCACTGTCCTGCATAGTCACCTTGAGCTGGAACTCCTGCTAATAAAGGCTCTAAAATACTCACACACTGCTCAAAATAGCCTCTACTGGCCCCTGACTTCCCCCAGTGAGCTGCTTTCGGCTGTGGGATCTTTGGAGAGGACTCCCGCACTGCTGAGGGACGATTTCCGCCACTACGAGCCCGCGGCCTACGGGACTTCCAGAAGCCGGGGCCTCGAGTTTGGATGCATCCCGGCGCCGAGCTCCGGGACCCGTTCGCGGCCGCGGCGGGACCCGGCGGACCTTCTGCGGGCACTTCACATATCCCCTTACAGGCTGAGACCCTCCCCAGACCCTCAGGTACCTGCAGAAGGCCGACAGATCTCCTCCTGTGCCTGAAATTGCAAGTTGAAGGAGAGGCTTTGTGCTGATAAATCTGGTGGCGGCCATCTTGAAAAGCTTCTCATAACTCCTGTTAACACAAGCAGTGTATTCCAGGGTCACTACATAGCAGCCCTGTAACAATCTTTAGCCCACAAACCCTGTCTGCTGTGTATCTACAAGTAGCCTCTGCCTATTGAAGACATATAATACACTGCTGGCTGCAGCTAATGCAGTGCGTTTTGCCATCTAATTGTGCCCTTTCATACTAATCTGAGACTGCTCTCAAGCCCTGTCTGGAGCTTTCCTACCATCACTATCGGGGTTGAGGCAGCCCTCGTCTCCATACTCATACAGCCCGGCATGATGTGACCCCTAATATGTGCCCTCTCCACCCAGAGTCTTACCGTTTAACATGGAACTACGTTTGAAAACCAGCACCCTGTCTACTTTATAACACACCAGACTAGAGGGATCCGTCTGCTGCATTACCCTCAGACCATTTACATTTCCTCCATTTTTTCTTCCATCTCAATATGGCACCTAAAAAAGCAAAAGGCACACTACCTCCTCAGGTATCTCTCCCGATCCGGAAACAACATCAGGCGTCCCCGCCACCTCAAGGAGTGTCGGTCCCTTCCACGAAAAGCCCATATCCATCTGACCTGACCAGCTCGCTCTCAGTGTCGGGCGTGGATCCGAACTCTGACGCTCCCCTTACTGTGAAGACCCTTTGCCAGGTCTTGATAGCCTTCAAATCAGAGTTAACTCACGACCTCACAGCTGCTATACGTGAAGTCAAGGTTGAGCTGACAGCCATCGTGATAGAACCGACACTCTAGAGCGCAAATTGGAAGAATTGGTGACGTCACATAATGATCTCATTACAGCTCATGACCAACAACAAAATGAGTTGGACACATTTAAAAACAAAATGGCAGATATTGTTCCAGACGGAACAATATTAAAATACGTGGAATACCCGATTCGGTCGACAACTCGGATCTGACGGAATATGCCATGGCCCTGTTCCGTAAACTGCTGCCTGGAGTACCCGATGCGGAAGTGCTAATTGACAGAATTCATCGCCTTCCTAAACCTCGGTTTCTCTCCAACTCTTTACCTAGAGATACGTTACTCCGGGTACACTTTTTCACCGTTAAGGAACGTATTCTCCAAGCTACTCGAGATGCAGAGAACTCTGATACCCTAGGAGGCTTGCAACTGTTCCCGGACCTTTCCGCACTCACCCTTTCTAAAAGACGCAGTCTAGCTCCGATCACCTCCGCCCTCCGAGCCCAAGATATCCGATATAGGTGGGGCTTTCCAGTGAAGCTGATTGTATTTTATGACAGCTCTTCGTTTATTGGCCCTCATTCCGAGTTGATCGGTCGCAAGGCGAATTTAGCAGAGTTACACACGCTAAGCCGCCGCCTACTGGGAGTGAATCTTAGCTTCTTAAAATTGCGACCGATGTATTCGCAATATTGCGATTACTAACTACTTAGCAGTTTCAGAGTAGCTTCAGACTTACTCTGCCTGTGCGATCAGTTCAGTGCTTGTCGTTCCTGGTTGACGTCACAAACACACCCAGCGTTCGCCCAGGCACTCCCACCGTTTCTCCGGCCACTCCTGCGTTTTTTCCGGAAACGGTAGCGTTTTCAGCCACACGCCCCTAAAACGCCGTGTTTCCGCCCAGTAACACCCATTTCCTGTCAATCACATTACGATCGCCGGAGCGAAGAAAAAGCCGTGAGTAAAAATACTTTCTTCATAGTAAAGTTACTTGGCGCAGTCGCAGTGCGAACTTTGCACATGCGTACTAAGCGGATTTTCACTGCGATGCGATGAAAAAGAACGAGCGAACAACTCGGAATGAGGGCCATTATATCAGAGCTGGAAGCCGGAGTGAAACTGCTCGAGGACTGGGACATCTCGGTGAAACTACCATCCTCTCATGAGAGACGTCCTCCACCTCGTTCGGAATGGTCCACTGAGTGAACACAATACGTAATTAATGAATGTTCTAACATGCCTTTCTATATTTCGTTAGAGATATCGACTTTATTATATTTCTGTTTATTGCTGCTCATATTGTTTTTGAATCCCTCTAGGTGAGTTACACTTTCACCCCGCTGGTTTTCATAGCGCATACTCTCCCACTTAAGCGTGGTCGTTCAGTTTTCGCCCCTGTTTACCTAATTATCTGTTTAATGGCCTATCTTTAAAGTACACGCTGATTACAGCAGACGGATGTATTTCCGCTAGTAAGATAAGCCATACCATTTTGTGCTGCATTTGTGTTTCTTTTACATGTGTTCATTACCGACGTGCCACCTATGTTTAGAAGGAGATGTGCATTTATTCCCCCTACACATTAGCTATTTGTCTTTTCACTGACTCTGGGTGGATTGAAGAGTCCGCCTGCCCCCAGTTTATCTACTGCATTCATTTTTCCCCTGCAGTAGCTATGCAGACCCGATGTACTGGGTCGGTTTACTTTTTCTTTCACTTTGTTTTACTATTTTTGAGTATACCGCCCCTTTTCCATGTTTTTGGTGTCCCCCCCAACCCCTCCTATCCGGATGGGATGTCGCCACTTGCATGGTATTTTAACTGAATAAGTATGGTTGGTATTCTCTCATTGAATGTTAAGGGCTTAAACTCCCCCAACAAACGTAGATTAGCACTATCCTCCTTCCATAAGTATAAAGCCGATATAGTCGCCTTACAGGAAACTCACTTTTCCTCCCACAATCCCCCTGTATTGAAGGACCACAGGTTCCCTACAGGATATTTCGCTAACGGGGCTTTTAAAAGAAATGGAGTAGCTCTGCTGTTTAGAAATAATGTTCCTTTTACTCTCCACTCCCAAATTGCAGATAAAGCAGGCCGGTACTTGATTCTCACGGGTATCTTGGAAGGTAAATCTGTTACTATAGTCTCTCTATATGCACCGAACTCGAACCAGGTGGCCTTTATTCGGAAGCTATGCTTGCTTATCCAAAAGGTCCGGGTCGGCTCCCTAATCCTCCTAGGAGACTTTAACTTAGTATTAGATCCCAAACTAGATAAATTGTCCCAGCCCTCTTCAACTACATCTAAAACTCGCCCTGGCCCCTCATTAGCGCTACGTAATGTGCTAGCAGAGTTTGATTTATATGACATCTGGCACATTCGCAACCCCTCAGGTAGAGACTATACGTTCTTTTCACCAGTTCATCATTCATATTCACGAATTGACCTCGTAGAATGTGATAAATGGAATTTACAGGAGTCTGGTATGGTGGATATCCTGCCTATCACCTGGTCTGACCACGCACTGCTATATTGGAAGTGGTACATTGGGTCTGCTTCCGTGCCCCCCAGACCATGGCGATTATCTCCCCATCTATTGCACGACCCGCTGGCCAAAAAAATTATCTCAGATTGTTTGTCCTTGTATACAGACACTAATTCCCCTTCGGACACTTCTTTACCAAATTACTGGTGTGCGTTAAAAGCGGTTGTCCGCGGTTCCGCTATTCAGGCTGGAGCTATGCTTAAAAAGCAAGCAAAACAACTTCAACTAGACCTGGAACAGAGACTTAAAATAGCTGAAGATAAGAATAAGAAGCACCCCACCCGGCTTTTACGTAAAGAACTATCTGACATCCGCAGCCAAATACAAAAACTCTTGGTTTTTAGAACCCAAGCAGCCCTCAATAGATTACGACAGAAATTCTATTTAGTGGGGAACAGACCCGACAAAATGCTTGCCCGCAGACTTCGTGCCCAATGAGCTCGCAACAGAATTAAATTTATCCTTTCCTCTACAGGCTCTAAGCTCGCCAACCCTCTAGATATTGCTAACCAATTCGCAGACTACTATACTAAATTGTACAATCTACACTCTGACCCCCTCACATTCCAGCCTACTCCTGACTCTATACAAGCGTTTCTTTCCTCTGTCAACCTCCCCACCTTGACCCCTGACCAGCTAGATGCCTTAAATGCTCCTTGGACCGCACTAGAGGTCGAATCTATGATTAAATCCCTCCCTAAGGATAAAGCCCTTGGCCCCGATGGGTTTATTAACGATTTTTATGCTTCCTTTGCGGACCGCCTCTCCCCTACTTTGACCGCTCTGTTTAATGATATAACCAGTACTGGTACCTTCCCTAAGGAAATGTTGGAGGCTCAGGTGGTAGCTATCCCCAAACCTGGGAAAGACCCTGCCCAATGCCACAATTACAGACCAATTGCATTGCTTAATAGTGATGTTAAGCTCTATGCTAAAATGATAGCATCCTGACTTAGTGCTTATTTACCACTGTTGATTCACCCCGATCAGGTTGGGTTTGTATCTGGCAGACAGGCCTCTGACAACACCCGCAGGGTCTTCAACTTGATAGATAGGGCCCCTGACACCGAGGGATATTTATTGCTCTCATTGGATGCTGAGAAGGCGTTCGACAGATTAAATTGGCTATATATGCGTACTGTTTTGGTTAAATTTGGCTTCTCGGCCCAGATTCTGGCGTCAATCTTAGCATTATATACCCTACCGTCAGCGAGGGTTTTTAGCAATGGATTCCTGTCGGACGCCTTCCCAATCACTAATGGTACCCGCCAAGGCTGCCCTCTCTCACCTTTGATATATGCTCTTGGCATTGAACCCCTGGCGGCTAAAATCAGAGCGGATGCTGCATTCCCTGGCTTGACACATGGGGGACTCTCCCATAAGCTGTGTCTCTTTGCTGATGATGATCTTCTCTTTGTATCTCGACCCTCCTCTTCTCTTCCGCATCTAGACTCAATACTAAACGGCTTCAGTGAGGCCTCATACTACAAACTGAACACAACTAAAACCGACGCTTTACCTATCCATTTACCCGATACACTCACGGCTGCTTTACGATCTCAGTATCCATACAACTGGAAACACAACTCACTTACATACCTCGGGATACATATCCCTCCTACCTCCTCTACTGTGTTCGATTTAAATCTCCCCTCCGTGATACTCACTCTCCAGAACCTGACATCCTCGTGGCTGTTGTATGAGATATCCTGGCTGGGACGTTTATCTGCCTTTAAAATGTCTCTATTACCCAAACTTATGTATTTATTTCGCACTATACCTTATACTTTCCCCAAGCCATATCTCGATAAATGCAGAGCTGTCTTGACAAGGTACTTGTGGAAATTGCACCCCCCAAAATTGGCACATAATAGAATGATACTTCCTCAACACAGAGGAGGTCTCGCATTACCCGACCTGAATATGTATCAGGAAGCATGTGTGCTTGCCCAACTGAAGTCCTTGAACCCCTCCAACCCCGTATCCTTGTGGGCTCATATTGAAGAAGTCAGTTGCATAGGATACCCCTTAGCAGATTTGCTGTGGACTCATAAAGCCCTTCGTCCCAATTACTTGGACATCCTTCCCTCTACGGCTTTACGAGTATGGGATAGTTTGATGGGTAGGCTCCCTGGCATTACTACCCCTTACACGGCCCTGTCACTTAGAGCAGTGAGTAAGTTAATTCCTAACTTACATATATCTACATGGACTGCTTGCAATATTTATACCCTAGGAGACTTATTGGATGGAAATGTCTTCCTTTCATTCGCCCAATTGCATGATAAATTCTCCCTCCCGAGTACTGAACTATTTTCAAATCAGACATTGGTTTAGGATTCTGCCCATTGTACAAACTCCACCCAGCTCTCTAGTTCAGGATATACGATCCCACGTGGTATTGCCTACATCAATTAAAGATATCACTTATTGGTACAATACACTCATCTCATTGGTCCCATACCAAAAGTCTAATGCTCAGAAGTGCTGGGAGGGGGACTTAGGTATTCCCATAGCAGAGACACAATGGGAGAAATTATATTGTTTAACATTCCGCATGTCACGCTGTTTAAACCATTCAGAAATGCATGTTAAATTACTGAATAGATTATACCTGACCCCAGGCAGACTGCACACATTTTGGCCTTCCTGCTCACCACTCTGTTGGAGAAATTGCGGAGAAATAGGACATTTGTACCACATTTTCTGGTCATGTCCCCTCCTCCAAACTTTCTGGGCAGAAGTATTTACGCTGATAAATAAAGTTTTATGCCTATCATTAAGCCCATCCCCAGCTTTAGCTCTCCTACATATGTATCCCCTAGAGGTCTCAACCTCCCAAAGATACTTATTGGGACACATCTGTATAGCAGCAAGGGCAACCCTGGCCCAAGCCTGGAAACAAGCGGTGGTCCCTCCTGTTCTAAGGGTGTTTCGTAAAGTTAACTTCCATTATACCATGGAAACTGAATGTGTGCCCTACTCCTCCTCTGCTTCCTCTCCCATTATGAAATGGTTCCATTGGCATGAATACGTTAAGGAGGAGGAAGGTTCTGCCCTCATATCGCACCCGAGGAAGACATCCCCTTTACAATTTAGCCTGAATGAGGAACCTTCTCCTTCTTGAGTGCTCCATCTCTAATGCTTTCCCCTTAGGGTTATAATAGGTGTTACACTTATAATGCTATCAACTACTTTCCCCCTGATGCTAGAGATGGAGTAGAATTAGCTCTGCACACTTCCATCTGTTAATGTGACTAGGATACCTGAATACCTGCTTAGTGCTATGTTATCTGTTACATATGTATGTTGCATTTCATTGACATGTACATCCCTCCCCACCCTGTTTTTTTTCTGTACCCCCCCCCCCTTTTTTCTTTTTGTATTCGACATAAAACCCAATAAAAATTATTGATGTTAAAAAAAGAGAATGGATGTCCTAAGGGCACTTGTTATTTTGCATGGTAGACTTATCCACAAATTAATATTCTTTTCATACAAAGTACAAGAAAATAAAATTGTCAGAAGTGGGATTTGAACCCACGCCTCTTTACAGAGACCAGAAAACTAATTTAGAGGAAGAACTGAATCTTGAGTCTGGCGACTTAGACTGCTTGGCCATCCTGACAAGTACATCCGTATGTTAAATTAAGTTGTCAATAAATTATTATAATTTACAAAAAAAGGATTTTGGGGTATATTTCAGACAAATAATATGTACTGCTTGAAATAAGTAACATAAAATCAATTTCTTGGATTTATATACTACCGCTAAAGGTGAGCCATCAAAAATAATACTTAAGAAAAACTGCTCAGGTTATAATGATATACTCTATAATAACTTTACAAATTAGTTACTAAAATCTCTTTCAGGTAAAAACAGATTTATTTGTCTAACAAGAATTTTTTGTAAACTTTTAGATATAGAGTCTGAGAGCCTGAATCTACTTTCTATTCCAATTTATTCTTTGTTTTATGATTTGTTTACTGAATATTGAAAGGATGTTTTGCAAATAATACATTTGTGAAAACCTTTTTTTCTACATGGAACTAAACTTAAGAATTTTTTAACTAGTCATTGTGTATTTATCACTTAGGAATAATGTCATTAATTCAACTCTATGGCAACAAGTGCAATATTGGTGTGTAGATGGGATATCATACAATTTCTCCCATCTTCAATCTATTCTGTTCCCTATGTTTCTTTAAATAATTAGGCTGCACATTTTTAGAAATAAATGGTAACAAGATTCCAATGTCCAAGAGAAGGACTTTTAAAAGAGAATGGATGTCCTACGGGCACTTGTTATTTTGCATGGTAGACTTATCCACAAATTAATATTCTTTTCATACAAAGTACAAGAAAATAAAATTGTCAGAAGTGGGATTTGAACCCACACCTTTTTACAGAGACCAGAAAACTAATTTAGAGGAAGAACTGAATCTTGAGTCTGGCGACTTAGACTGCTTGGCCATCCTGACAAGTACATCCGTATGTTAAATTAAGTTGTCAATAAATTATTATAATTTACAAAAAAAGGATTTTGGGGTATCTTTCAGACAAATAATATGTACTGCTTGAAAGAAGTAACATAAAATCAATTTCTTGGATTTATATACTACTGCTAAAGGTGAGCCATCAAAAATAATACTTAAGAAAAACTGCTCAGGTTATAATGATATACTCTATAATAACTATACAAATTAGTTACTAAAATCTCTTTCAGGTAAAAACAGATTTATTTGTCTAACACAAATTTTTTGTAAACTTTTAGATATAGAGTCTGAGAGCCTGAATCTACTTTCTATTCCAATTTATTCTTTGTTTTATGATTTGTTTACTGAATACTGAAAGGATTTTTTGCAAATAAAACATTTGTAAAAACCTTTTTTTCTACATGGAACTAAACTTAAGAATTTTTTAATTAGTCATTGTGTATTTATCACTTAGGAATAATGTCATTAATTCAACTCTATGGCAACAAGTTCAATATTGGTGTGTAGATGGGATATCATACAATTTCTCCCATCTTCAATCTATTCTGTTCCCTATGTTTCTTTAAATGATTAGGCTGCACATTGTTAGAAATAAATGGTAACAAGATTTCAATGTCCAAGAGAAGGACTTTTAAAAGAGAATGGATGTCCTACGGGCACTTGTTATTTTGCATGGTAGACTTATCCACAAATTAATATTCTTTTCATACAAAGTACAAGAAAACAAAATTGTCAGAAGTGGGATTTTTACCCACGCCTCTTTACAGAGACCAGATCACCCATTTAGAGGAAGAACTGAATCTTGAGTCTGGCACCTTAGACTGCTCGGCCATCCTGACAAGCACATCTGTACCTATGTACATATGCCAGGACACTAGGTTCGCCCCATGTGTGCCACCGGTCCAGACATAGCTGTCTTCCCAGGCAACAATAAAATGTTGGCATAACTGTGGGGAACCTAGTGCCCATGGCGGTACCACATTTCTGCAAGAAAAAGTAATCTTTAAAGATGAAATAATTATTATGTAAAATGAAACTAATACTGTCAATAAGGAAAAAGTGAAAATTGTCAACTTAAGTTCACATACCCTCCGAGAAGCGGAACAGTCTTTATTGGAAAAAGGGCTGAAATATGCCCCTTCCACTAAAGTAAATCAATTTTACCTATTCATCGATATTGAAAAATTTACTAGAAAGTTGATTCTAAAGAAGTTTTTAAAATTAAAGAGGTTATAGTGATAGTAACAGAACTTAATCAACCCAATACCTTTAAACCGAAATCTATATTCTACCCTGCCCATCTTAAGGGATGTTTTATAGAAACTTTTCTACATTCAGTAAGGGAAGATTTTGAAAATTAGAAAAAAGAAATAATTCAATATAACACTACCTCTCAAGAAAGAGGAGCTATTAAGACCCTCACGTCTAATAAAGACCTTATCATCAAGCCCACTGATAAGGGGGGTGGGATTGTCCTGATGGACAGGAAAAACTATGATTACGAAATCTATCAACAACTGGAAGATAAGTCGACATATAAGAAGATGAGGGGCTATCCTACAAAATGGATTCAAGCCCAGTTAAAGGAGTTGATAGAGAAACACAATAAGAACAGAGTTATCACTGAAACTGATTGTAAGTTTCTATCTGTTGAATATCTCATGATACCAACTATATATGTCATGCCCAAAATGCACAAACGTTTTGTTAACCCCCCAGCAGGCCAGTAGTCTCTAGGATAGACTCAATGACTGCTTATTTATCACACATGATAGATCTCTACCTCCAAACCTTTGTTTTATTGAACTGCTCTCATCTAAGAGATACAGGAGACGTTTTACGTATCCTGAAGGATATAACATGAAAAGGGACCTGAAAAATGGTTGATGTAAATGCCTTATATAATAATATAGAACATCAGCAAGGATTAAGGGCAATAAAGGAAGTGCTTTTGAAATCAGATCTGGCTACTAATGCACAAGAGTTCCTTATTTACAGTATTAGTTTAATTTTACATAACAATTATTTAATCTTTAAAGATGACATTTTCTTGCAGAAATGCGGTACTTCTATGGGCACTAGGTTCACCCCCAGATATGCCAACATTTTTATGGGTGCCTGGGAAGACAGTTATGTCTGGACCGGAGGCACACATGGGGCAAACCTAGTGTCCTGGCATAGGTACATCAATCCCATCTTGTTCATTTGGGAGGGGGATGAGGAAATCTTAGGCCACTTTTGGACCCATTTGAACACTAATGACGATCATGTGAAATTGGTATTCGACATCAGCCGAGAACAGGTCAACTTTTTAGATCTAAGTATATATGTTGAGGAGGGGGTGATTAAGACAAAAACATATGTTAAACCTACAGATTCTAGATCTTATATTAATAGGTTGAGTTGCCATCATGACAATTGGCTAGACAGTATACCTGCTAGCCAATTTAAAAGGTTGAAGAGGAATTGCTCTGACCAACGGGTATTCCTGTCCCAAGCATCCGCTATGGAAGATTGCTTTGTGGGCTATAATAAACAGACTCTCAAACAATCTCTAGATACAGTTTCCGTAATAGACAGTACAACCCTTATTGAATCTAAAAACAAAGAGAAGACTGATGTGAATGACAAATTTAAATGGGCGTTCACAACTAATTTCTCTTCCCAACACAATAAAGTAAGAAACATTCTGAAAAGACATTGGCCAACATTAAAGAAAGATCCTGTGATTGATCCAGAACAAGTTGATAAACCGAATTGTATATATAGAAGGGCACCCAACCTACAGTCTAGACTGGTTCATAGTTTCATGCTACATCACCTAACCAATCAACGATAAAATTAAAAAGGATTTTATAGGTGTGGGTCATGCATTGCCTGTAGGAATATTATCAACACTTTTGGCAACAAAGGGGAGGAACTGATTATTAATAACAAGAAATGTGTTGTGAAAGATTTCATCACGTCACACGGTCAATGTTGTATACTGCATTGAATGCAGTTGCAACAAATTTTACATTGGTCGGACAAGAGGGGCACTAAAGATCAGGATGGGAGAACACCTCCGAAACACTAAAAAAGGCCTTCAGACTCAGGCCTTATCGGCACATTTCAAGAAAACTCACAATTCTAATTCTGCCAATATTAAGAACTTTTATGCTCTGAAAAAAGTCGTATCAGATAGAAGAGGGGGAGATCCTCACAAAAAACTGGCTAAGAAAGAAATACAGACTATATTTACATATAAAACTTTAGAGCCAATGGGACTCAATTAAGACTTCGAGACCAAATGGTTCATCTAAATGGGGCTCAATAAAGACTTTGAGACCAAATGGTCCATATGAATAATGTTTATGCAAAGGATCAAATTTGTTATAAGTACATCTGTTATTTTTATTAGCTTAGAATGTATTTTTCTATATTATACGTTTTTAATACTATTTTAATTCTTGTTAGTATAGAACGTATATTTACACGTAATTATACGCTGTTTTTAATATATTTTTTGTTTCCTTCTTGTAATGCCATGCTCAGTCTCCACTAAAATGGCACCCAGCAAATACTATGATGAAATGGACGCACATTCACTTCCATTGCTGAGACCGTCATGAACAGACACCATACTTCTGGTTACGAACACTGTAGTTCCGGACTGGCTGAGTGACACACTTCCGCTAAGATGGACTCACACACAGTGGAGGCTATGGAATGTGGGCACAATGAAGGATGAGGTGCTTCCGCTGGAAATGGCACACACACTGCATGATGTGCATTGGACACTACGGGCAACGGCACTTCCACTGGAAATCGCGTCATCGTGACGGGACGTAGATTAGAAACAACTGGAAGCGGCAAATGAGCGGTAATAGTTGGGAGAAGAACACTATAGGATCAACATACTGGACTGGCTTTTGATTATAATTGTATATGGGGACTTTAGCAGTCAGGAGATCCATGTCTGGCAATAGGATTTTTTTGTGCCTTGAAGGGTGGGGTATAAATACCCTGGTTATGTGGATACCAATACAGCTTGAAAAAGATAACAGATTGTTATTGAAATGCGTTGGTGAAAGGTATCCTGGGGACACGTGGAGGACTCACTTGCCATTAATGATCCTGGGGATGCCTGGCTGAATTTAATTAACGTGCATTTGCCAACTTATTCCTGTAGACCATTGGATCTGGTGAGCATCCACCTGCCCTATGAGATTTTATAAAAATATTTTATTGTGGTTATACACTATTGAGCTCCTCTCCATTTACATATCCACTGTATATGGGCCAATTGGGAGAAAAGGTGCACCCCATAAGAGTTGAAGGAGGATTTCATTACTCTGCGAGTCAGTGATCCACTCCTTCATATATTGAATGTTGTCTACTTTATTGTAGACCATCATATTTGGTATGAGTCTGAACTAGAAAGCCATTTGTATTAAGTTTGTATATGTTTACAGTGTTACACTATGTATTTGTCCATATTGTTTTTAAGGTCATGATATCACTAGAATCTTGATGTGAGTCAGCCTCTTTGACAAGCTTTTGACAAGCGCCCGTGAATTGATGTGGTAATTTTTCTTAATTTTGATATATACAAAGTGTTGGTGACACTTCTACCACTGTATCCAGGCTGCCTGTTGTGGTGCATGACTGTGTGATCATCCTTTGCACTGCATAATTGGAAATCTATGAGAAAACTATAATAGATAGGAAGCGCAACATATGCTATCTTGTTTTGGGGATGGTGGGAGCAGACCCACGTTTTCAATTAAGCCAATGACAGGTACACAGAACATGTATTACTTTGGCTCAGATATATAGACAACATTTTTATTATCTGGGATGGTGAGGAAAAACTCTTGTTGTCATTCATTAAGCTCCTTAATTACAACAATTTGAACATCAATTTGACGCATACAATGAGTAAAGAGATGGTATCTTTTCTGGATTTGAAGGTCTACAAATCAACCAATGGAGCACTTGTGACGAAACTTTACTGCAAGGAGACTTGGACAAACAGCATTCTCCTTCAAACTAGTGCACATTTCCCTCCCCACGATAGAGAACATCCCCAAAGGTGAATTTCTGAGACTCAGGCAAAACTGTTTGGAAGACCACGTTTTCAAAATTACGAGCTGGGAACTGACTGACCATCTAGTGGAGAGAGGCTATTGCAAAAGATCTCTCAAATGGGCTCAAAAAGGAGCATTATACACAAGGAGAGAGACACTGATTTTTCAAAATAAGTCCAAAACCAGTACAAAAGATGAAAAAATCAGATTTATAGGTACTTTCTGTCCAGAATGGAGACTGTATAAAAGCGACATTGAGAAACACCTACCGATACTCCATTTAGACACAGATCTTTCCCCATATATAGATTCCAAAATCCAGATAATTTGGTGAAGGTCAAAGAACATCAAGGACCATCTGGTTAGGAGCCATTTCACTATAAGTACACACAAACAGAGCACACTGACTGATTTCTTCACAGAAAGAACACAGGAACATAGCAGTGTGACAGGCTTTTTCCCATGTGGAAAATGTAAAGTGTGTCCACAGATTCTTAAACCAACTCCGTGACTGACAGATATGGGTATAAAGTACCCATCAAACACTTTTTCAATGGCGACACTCAGGCAATAATATACTGCATTACCTGCAGTTGAAACCTCAAATATATAGGAATGACTACCCGCAAATTTAAGGAAAGAATTGTGGAGCATATCGGTACCTGTCACAATGCCACAATGGTCCTGGCTTGCATGAAGAAAATAACATCTGTCGCAAGACATTTCAACATTCATCACAAAGATTTTAAAATCTTTGGATTAAACAGGATTCAACTGGGAGTCAGAGGAGGTGACATGACTAAAGAATTGCTCAAAAAAGAGAGTGAATGGATCTTTAGACTAGGTGATCTTAGGCCCACAAGTCTCAATGAGAACATCAATTATAGTGCTTTTCTGTAAGCCTTTATCTAATTAGGTGGACACAATTTAGGACAATTCTCTCTGGGTAGATCTTATTTTTCACACCCTCGCTATTTATTATTTTTTTTCTAATCCACATATTATTGTTCAATGTTTCAATCAAAAATTACTTTAGTATATTTATATTTTTTTGGGGTAAATGTATGCAAGTCCATCCCCTCAAAGGATATCTATAACAATATTTCTCATCATCACTTCATTAACAGACTTTTTAGGGTATTTTTATACCCATACATATATTTTTCCATATGTTAATTAATTAACATACTGTATATATATATTAAAAGTGTTCATTTTCTTTTATTTCTCTTCACTTCCCAATTTATCCATATGCTAACTAACATATATATGTATGTATAAGTGTTCACTTTCTTTCATATCTCTTTACTTTTTAATCTCAAAAACCTTTTCTCCCCATTGTAATTAATTATTCGTTCTGACTTTCTAATCAGTCCCTATAATCCACTGGTTTTTGGATAAGGTTCTTCTTCTTGTTATATCTCATTCCCCAAATTATGCTATAAATAGGTCATATACTACCTGACCCTATTACAAGTATGAGTCTCTCCTGCAAATATCACACCTACAGTGGCGCGGCTTCCCGTTGAGTACTGCTTCTCCCAAAGCCGTGATACCACAGCTACCCTTCTCTTGCTTAGCAACAGGTGGAAGCCTTGGTTACAGCTTCCATCACCAATACAGTGTAACTTAGTAACCTAGCGACGTGGCAGAAGCTGAGGTTTCAGCTTTTGCAGGCACCAACTCACACCCAGCATGATGTGGCGCATGGAGCGGGACACCAAGGCTTATTAGCCTAAACAACCCCTCCTCTGATCACAGCGATTGGCTGGCGGCCAGACTCTAGGGGATTTAAGCACCCAGGCATAGACCAAGTTGCCCGGAAGTGAAAATGCCCGTTTAATGGGTGAAACACATTTTCCATAGGAGACCTCACTCACTGGACAGCTGACTGGGAGATTTTGACCCTCTTGACATACCCAGGGACTGGGCATCTATTGGTATCGTTTGGTATCAGATTTGTGTATTGAATTTTCCCTAATCTTTGTAATAGTAAACTCCCAGCAGAACCTGTACACATGCATTCTGATGGATATGACTATGTCTTATGAGACCTTCAATTTTACTAAAAATCCATCCATTTTTTATTTTCTACAATTGTAGAATCTTGTGTTTACTATCACCTTAACAGCTACTATGATGTATATGCAAGCGTAAGTGTGACTGTGTTTTATGGGATTATTCACATCCTTGTATAAACCCTTGGATTGTTTAGCATGAGATAGTGAATACTGTTATACTTTTTAGGATTTCTATTTTGGAGGCATCAAGTTCATTTTTTGGACATATCATGTTGCTTTAACTTAATTTGGTTCAATACGGTATATTTGCATAATCCTCGGTTATACCGGTGCAATTTATTATAACACTTTGACTGTACTCAGACTCTCCTCTGGGTGCACAACAACAATTACCAGGGTAGCTTATTATCCTTAAACCTAGACTGAGACATATGTATATTGTTTTCTTTCTGTACTTATTCAGGGGACTCTCATCCACGATTCAGGGAGGCAAATCTCTGTCGTATGACAGAGGATTACGTACCCTTGTCTTACGTGGAAAGCAGATCTACACTCTTTTTCTCCCTCCCCCCTTTTTCCCCCTCTCCTCCCTCTTCCTTTTTCTCATCTTTCTTCTTTCCCTCTTCCTTCCTAAACCCTTTCTCCATTGTATTCACTCCTTTCCCCACTATTTATCTTGCTTCTATCAGGTTCTCTTCTTCCTTTTCACAATCCCAGTTTTACATACGGGATCATCTTTCTAATACTTCAGTGCACTCTCATTAATGTGTCTGAATCATCAGCCCCATTTTCCTACTACCATACCCCAACGTATATGCCCAACCTCGTCTGATCTTGGAAGCCGAACGGTGGTGGGCTGGGTTAGTACCTGGATGGGAGACCCCAGGGAATACCCAGTGGAGTTGGAAGGCAAGGATAAACCTTTCTGATGCTAACACTAACAGCAGGATCACCACTTTTACGTCTTTCTGAACTTCAGAGTATTCTTTATCTGTTCTACATATGTTATATGTAAGAGTAAATAATTAACATTGAGGACACCTGTGATATACCTTCTTGAAATTTATGTGTAACAGGTACTATCAGCATTGTGAATCCAGTGAGTGGGCCTTCCCTCACACTAATTGACCCATTAGGGTCTTAATAATACAAACTTGTTTTGTACTGATCCATGGCAGCCGGAAGTAGTATTATACTGTATGTAGCTACTTTCCTGTCTGAAATCAACTTACGTGCTAAATGGATCAGAACATATTTTGTTTTTTTTTAGCCTTGAAGTACTTTGGTTTCCAATTTTATTTTATGTGAAGAATTAATAAAAGTTAAGTTTAAATTTATTGTTTAATATAATTTCTGATTGATACTGCAAAGAGTGCGCCCAAACAAGAGTCTTCTTTTTCTTTTTCTTTTCCATGCACATATATTCTCTGACTCAGGGCGCACCACCAAATGGACATATAGGTGGGGAATTAAATTGCTTGAAAAGTCAGTTGGGTCTCTGTTTTTTCCTATCTAACACACAGAAAAAAAACAGACACCCAACCAACTTTTCAAACAATTGAATAAACCCCATAGTGTAAAAATATTCACTACAGATATCGTCCACTTTTGGTCTTCTTACCTATTGTACCCTATTTTACTCAGGCCAGTGCAGAATCATAACCATTTTGTACACCATAGTACCACAGCAGCCCCTTCCTTCAGATAGCACTTTAAAGAATAGCACATAGCACAGCACTGACAGGCTGTAGTAGAGGGCAACTCCCCTGCACTTGCCACTTAGATTTTCCCCCTGTAATCTCCCAGATGGGGTTATTAGAAAGTTGGCAAGTATATGTATGATAGTTGTTGCAGTCCACAATCAGGAATGAATGGAACAAAAGTCTCCATGGAGGCAAAAATAACACATAGGCATTGTCAAAGTCAGAAAAATATCGTGATGCACACTGCCATATTTGCACCTCATGCGAGTGCCTGCTGCACGTGCATGGGCCCTGCCTGCTGCACGTGCATGGGCCCTGCCGTGCTTGCGCATACTCGCCGTTGCGTGCACCCGCAGGCGCACGGTGTGCGCATTTACGGTAGAATTCATGTGCGCCTAGCGTGCGACTCAATCGTAACATATTTTTACCATATAATGTATTTTGTAGATTATGGTCCCTTTGATAGAATCTGAAAGTTTAGTTAATGTAGCATGTTCATAGACAAAGAGATCCCTCTTTGTTTGATACGAAGGGTCAGACAGGGGTTACACAGTGGTGTTTAGTATCCATCGGAAGAGTATTTAATTACAATATTCCGGTGTTGGTTTAAAGCGGATTAATCGCTCGTGCAAATAGTTATGGACATAAGAAGTTTATGGACTTTTACTATATTTGCACTTTATTATCCATGCGGCGGAAAACCTAGTTTCCCACCCACCTGAGCAGTTGGAAATAGTCACAGCCCACCTGTATGAACCAACCTATGACCTTTTGTTATAATACAGAGACGAATTCCTGTGTCCAATGAACAATGAGATTGTAGGGACCATTGTATTGTATTGTGTGTAGTGTATATATAGACAAGCCGATCTGATCCAGCTCCCATTCTATTCTCTTCAACGGTTCTCATCACTGATAATCGGGAGCTGGATATCCGGAAAGGCGCATGCGATTGTTTCCCTTGTGCGTAAGTTTCTCTGCAACGATATTGTCTTTATTGTTATTGTTAGCCATTCTCTCTCCCCCTCTCTCTCCTTCCCCTTAAACGTACTTGTGTCTTTATTGTATTTTATGTTAGTTACTTGGTTAGATATTCTATGTTATCTTGGTAGTGTATAATTTGTAAGGTGTATTCTTTTGCAAAGTGAACGTTCTCATTCTCTCACTAAAGGCGTTAGAACCTTAGACCGGTATTTGGTTGATTATTGTATTACTAAGGGGTTCTCAGAGCGTCACATACGCTCATACAGCTTTTAAGCTAATAAGGTTACACTGTTTTGCATTTATCAATGCACAAAGGTTTACTGTATAGATACATTGTTCAAGGTATAGTTGTTAAGGTTTAACTCTGTGAGCGTCAGCGCCGCTGGTGATCTCCTCGTGGTCTCAAGCGTCCGCTACGCTGATAGCGTACCATTACGTTAGTTGGCAGCCTATAGCGTGCTTGCCTGTACGTTCTTAGCCGTGAGCGAATGTGCCGCTCGTGCGTCTCGACCACGGCTAAAGCGTTTGATACGCAACATGCGTACTCTTACGGTATTCCATACGCCAATAGCGTACTGTGTTCTTTAACCTTTTAGAGGGATCTAAGTAAGATAAATATTCAGCTTTATCAATTGGCGGCTCGTCCGTCCTTCACATATCTGCACTAGGTAATTTCAGCAGACATTATCGGTCAGCAAAGGGCGGGAGGTAATATTCCTCGTAGTGTTGACCAAGATAAGCGTCTGCTTCGCTTAGTAAGGGGTGCTGAAGGAATCCGGAACCGGAGGTAAGAACAATACGCTAGGGTCTTTTAAAACTGTTTTGTTATTGTTCTGTCTTGCGTACGCACGCACGCATATATCTGCATTTCTTTTTCATTTGTGTATTTTCACATCTCACTCTCCTGTTTGCCATTTCACAATTGATAAAGTGCTAAGAGAGATTTGTTGCTATTAGTAGTTAAAGAGTAGAAGTAATACATTAAGGGGTAATTTGTAAAACACGCACACAGCTTTGCCTAAAGATACAAGGAGAGACCTGTGTGGTGTTCGGTAGATGATCACGGTTAAGGATCATCTACATTGATAAACGTGTTAATTGTATTTCGGTGGACATATCTGGCTAGCGTACACGTGTCTCTAACAAAAGGGTGATACAAGCGTACGCAAATCAAAGGCCGACGCATGCAGCATATATTACGCAACGGAGCGTCTGGGTATGCCCACGTAACCCAAATCACACGATAGTATTATTTTAACAGGCGAAAAGGAGGCAACGCGATAAATAGCGCAAGTCAATTTTAGTGTCAAAAAATAAATAAAATTTTAAGCTAATAGATCCTTCTCCAATTTGCGGCTCATCTGGTCTAGACTTTTACTGAATGAAAGGAATTTCTGCGCAGAAATAACAATTAAAGTGTACATGTGGTGAGTGAGTGTATATATATAAGTTTCTACAATTTTTGGGTTGAACCACAAGAAGTCGAGTTCTCGTGAGGTACATACATGTAAGTGACGTGCATGGTGGCTTGGGAGGCATCCCTTGTTAAATATTGAAATAAGAGCATTAGAGTATAGCAGACCAGGAAGTCTATTGTAGCACAGACCAGGAGGTCCAGGTACAACAGACTAGGAAGTCCGCTATAGAGAAAAGTAGCACAACCCCAGGAAGGGTTGGTGCGGAACCCATATAGGCCATTGAAGCTCTGGCTGAAGGAATTCGCAGCCGCAATTTTCGATTCCATTGGTCGCTCCGCACATAAGATTAGTTGCTTATGTGCTGAACGATTGTACCGCACGTAATTGTGTACATTAGTTATTAACCTGACCCAGTACCATTTGCGTACGAAAGGGGTCATAAATGCTATTTGTACATTCTAACATGATTTGTGTAATTTTTTTTATTTTAAGGGAGGTTCGCTGGTCACTCAGGAACTATCTAACAACCAATAGTTACTGGAAAGGGTTAAGTGCTCTGCGGATCACACTCGCATGTTCCAGTAAATAGCGGTTCAGGTCGCAGGGACCCTGGGTCGAGTACGCCAGCTCTAGGGCAGTGTGTGGGCGTATTGGTCGGCGTGGGCGAGTGAGTGGAGTACTCGGTAAACTGCCACCGTCGGCCTACACCGGACATCTTGGTTTTGTAAGGGTTCGCTGAAGACCCTGATTCGAAGGTCAGAGGTAGTGAAAGCAACACCTGCAGGTATGGGGGCCAGTTGTTCGGGTAGGGGACGATCAACCTCGGTTCGGGTTGATTCAGTAAACCGGCCAATCGGGTCGGCAAGGTATGTAATGTGTGAAAAATACGGTTCACACACAGAGGTTTTATGTGATGAATGGGAAAGAATGACTGTGCATGATGGAGAAAAGTTTCCCCGGGTAGGTAGTTTTAGCCCAGATGTGTTACAAAATCTAAGGAAAAGGATATGTCTCATTAAATCAACAAAGAGACGGATCAAACATTATGATTATTTACAGTTATGGCAACAGGAAGGTGAAATACAGAGAGGATTGGCTCAGGCGGCTGGATCTAACCCTATCGGTAAACTGATAGCTACGGCTCCACCGCCACCATACATAACGGGAGAGAAGTTGGTTGCAGAGAATGACGCACTAAGGTGTAATAAACAAGCACTTAGTAACTGTATAAATGTTAAGGATAATGTGAATAAGATGAGTAATGCAAATACTAACCCGTGCAAGTTGTACCCTGTTTTAAACTTTCCCCAGGAGTATGATCAAGAGGATGAATCAACAACAATATCGGCGCTCTCTCTAGCATCCACCATATCAGAAACAGCAGTAGGCACGTCCCAACCCCCAAGATTAGTATCAAAGGCCCCTAGTGGAGGGACAGGTGAGGTCGTATTAACGGGTAAGTATGGCACCATACACCATGCTGAAACAATTTCACCACAGGCTGTAGAATCTACTCAGAATGATGTTATTAGACTTAATCCCGTTAGGGTAATAGCAGTGCCAAATGGGAAAACTGACACTTCAGGAGTCACTCTTGTCAGGAACATTGCCATGCACTGCCCATTTTCCCGAATGGAATTAAGAACAATAGTGTCTGAATTCCCTGATCCTAGGAAAGATCTAGTTGCTAGCCAGAAATACATTAGAGACCTAGGGAATACTGTAGAGCCCAATAACAAAGACTGGCAGATATTGCTGAGGGGATGTTTACCTTCTAATATTGACTCAGAAAGGTTTTTAGCTGACTGTAAATTAAATGAAGATGTACCCCTTACGGATGTGTACAACCAAGACAATGTAAAGAGAATAAATTTACAGTTAAAAGAGTATTTTCCAGCTGTAGTTAAATGGAACAAAATTTTCTCCATTAAACAAAAAGATTCAGAAACAGCTGCGGAGTATTTTCATAGGGCACTACTGGATATGGCTAAATACACAGGCATAGAAGACATTAAGACAAATGAAAATCATAGAGAAGTAGCAGTATCTGTGCTAATGGATGGTTTAAAAGAAGCATTAAAGACAAGGGTACAGACCACGCAACCATGTTGGCGAGGTCTGTCGGTGGCTACTTTGAGAGAGGCCGCTGTTGATCATGATCGCAATATCACCAGACACAGGGAGTCACAACGTGATAAGTTAATGGCCGTAAGTATACAGGCCCTGACCACAAGGCAACCTTTGTATAAATCTCCGATCCCTGTGGGTAAGTCAAATGTGGTAACTTGTTATTCCTGTCATAGAGAGGGACACTTTGCACGAGACTGTAGAATGAAAAATACACAAAAATCATATCAACCCCCTAGACAACGACATGACACACGAAATTGGGATCAGGGACCACAGAGACGGAGTTATGAGCCACATGCAGGGGAAACAAAAAGATATCCCCCAAAGAAAGACTGGCAAGTTTCTGGTAGTTCCCATTTACCCCCTTCACAAGTAGTTGCTGCCAGCGCGATTCAGGGAGGTCACCATACCCAATAGAGGTGTGGCCACACCTGTAATCTGCAGCCAGTAAAATTGATTGCAAGTCTTGGAAGTGAACCCGAGATTGCAATTGATGTAGCTGGTAAATCATTAAACTTCCTTGTATATACGGGGGCGGCCAAATCAGTGATAAATTCGACAGTGGGCATGAGAACCACTGGTAAGACAATTCCAGCCATGGGAGTAACGGGAGTAGTCCAGCACTACCCTGTTAGCAAACTAGCAGAGGTTACAGTAGGGCCTTTACATACCAAGCATTCCTTTTTGCAGGCTGCATCGGCACCGACTAATCTCCTGGGAAGAGATTTATTGTGTAAAATGAGGTGCGTCATTTATTGCACTCCTGAAGGTGTATTCTTGGACATACCTGAGAATCACGCTCAGGAAGTGTGAGACATGCTAGACTCCTCATCAAAATTAATGTCCCATACCCTTACGACAAATAAGAATACATCCCAGGTAGAAGAAATGACATCCCAAATACCAGAGTCACTTTGGACTAAAGATGGACAAGACACTGGATTAATGGCAAATGTAGCTCCAGTAGTTGTGCAAGTAAAAGATGATAGGATAGCTCCAAAAATCCCACAATACCCTCTGAAGCCAGAGGTGGAGTTAGGAGTTTACCCAGTAATAGAGCGCTTGCTACAACAGGGCATACTGGTAAGAACATCCAGCACTGCCAATAGTCCCATCTTCCCTGTGAAAAAGAGTGGGGAGAGGGGTTACAGGCTAGTGCAGGATCTAAGGGGGATTAACAAAATAGTCGAAAGTCAGTTCCCCGTAGTGCCAAATCCAGCTGTCATCCTTACGCAGATCCCTCCCACTGCGAAATTTTTCACTGTTATTGACCTCTGCTCAGCATTCTTTTCGGTACCTCTGCACCCTGACAGCCAATATTTGTTTGCATTTACATACAGAGGAGCCCAATACACAAGGACTCGATTACCACAAGGTTTCATAGACAGTCCAAGCATTACCCACAAGCCTTGCATGATTGTTTACAGTCTTTTCAACCTGAGAGTGGATCAATATTAATACAGTACGTGGATGATCTACTTCTGTGTTCTGATTCACTCGAATCGTCCCTGAGAGATACGAAACAGCTCCTGTTTCATCTTTCAGACACAGGACACAAGGTTTCCAAAGACAAGTTGCAATTATGCCAGACTAAAGTGAAATATTTGGGACACTGTCTGACACAAGGACTTAGACACCTGACCGCTGATAGAATTCAAGCAATTAGAGACATGACTCTGCCACAAACCCAGCAACAGATCAGAACGTTTTTAGGAATGTGTGGGTATTGCCGTAACTGGATCCCAGGTTTTTCCATTCTAGCATTACCTTTGCAGGAGATGGTCTCATCAAACAAACCTGATCGGATTTCGCATACAGACGAATCCGAGATGGCATTTGAGAGACTTAAACAGTGCCTAACGCAGGCGCCAGCATTAGGTATGCCAGACTATGGGAAACCCTTTGAGCTGTACGGAACAGAAAGTGCTGGTTGCGTGGCAGGCGTACTAACCCAAAAGCACGGTGATGCCAGCAGGCCGGTAGCATACTACAGCGCTCAGCTAGATACGGTAGCGCGATCCCTCCCCACATGCTTGCGAAGTGTTGCTGCGATAGCATTGCTAGTAACGAAAAGCGAAGATGTAGTGCTAGGTCACAACCTCACAATCCATACACCGCATGCAGTGTCAGCCTTGCTGAATTCGGCTCAAACTAGACACGTCTCATCAGCGCGGTTTACAAGATGGGAATTGGCATTAATGGCCCCCGTAAACATCACCATAAGGAGATGCAGTGCATTAAATCCTGCAACATATCTCCCAGGTGTGCCTGGACAGGCACAAAGGGTGGAGGATGAGAGTAATAGTGAAGGAGGATTTAATACAAGGGATGACATGCATGATTGTATGGAATATTTGACCCAAAATTTCACGGCAAGGCCTGACATCAGTGACAACCCACTGGAAGATGTAGATTTTATTTTCTACACTGACGGTAGTTGTCACGGACAGACGGACTCGGGAGACTTGTGTACTGGATACGCAGTCGTAGATGACCAAGGCACCATAGCTAGGCCCACCTCACTCAGCCCAGGTTGCTGAACTGGTTGCCCTAACCAGAGCATGTGAATTGGCTAAGGGCAAGTCAGCCAATATCTACACCGATTCTAGATACGCCTTCGGGGTAGTCCATGATATCGGAGCCCTATGGCGCCTCAGAAATTTCATGACGGCAGCTGGTACACCGGTAGTGCATGCAGCTCACATCAAAAGGCTTCTAACAGCGATACAGGAACCCGACAGAGTGGCTGTTATCAAGTGTAAAGCACACACATATAGCCAGGACCCAGTATCACGTGGTAACAGCCGAGCAGACGAAGCTGCTAAGTTAGCAGCTGGTACCCCCAGACAGACAGACACCACACAATTGATGGTATTTAATACCATCAACACACAGAAGTTGTGTGAAATGCAAAATTTGTGTTCCACACAGGAAAAGGCAGTCTGGAAGGCAAAAGGATATGGCCAGGAGTCCTCAGGACTCTGGACAGATGGACAGGGTAAACCAGTGGCCCCCAGAGCATATCTTCCATGTTTAGCTGAAGCAGCACATGGGCTGACTCATCTGGGCAAGGAAGGAATGTGCAAGTTGGTAAGAGCATATTGGTGCGCCCCAGGATTTTCATCCCATGCAGGTAAGAGAGCAATGTTATGCCTTACCTGCTTGAGGAAAGGCAATACCAACAGAACCATCTCATATCCCACCTACAGGCGGCCCTTTTCAGGTAATACAGATTGACTTTATACAATTACCCCCTTGTCGAAATTTGAAGTATGTACTTGTTTGTATAGATGTGTTCTCAAATTGGGTCGAAGCATTTCCTGCGGCCACAAATACCGCAATGTTTACTGCTAAGAAAATTGTGCAGGAATTTGTGTGTAGATACGGTATCCCTAGAATAATTGAAAGTGATAGGGGTACCCATTTTACAGGTGATGTCTTTCAAGGAATGTGTAAGTTGATGGGAATTGATAGTAAGCTGCACACTCCATACCGCCCCCAGGCGAGTGCGAAGGTGGAAAGAGTGAACAGCATGATTAAAAATAAACTGAGCAAAGTTATGGCAGAAACAGGATTGACATGGCCAGAAGCTTTACCCATTGTACTATACAGCATCAGAACCACTCCCAGGTCCCCTCTTAATCTGTCCCCCTTTGAAATCTTGTTTGGTCGACAACCGCATGTTAACCCTAACGATGATTTGAAGTGTAACAATGAAGTGACTGTAAAATACCTGGTTAACATGAGTAAACAGCTAAAGAATCAAAATGATAATTTGAAGTTGGTGATTCCTAACCTGCCAGATAGTAATTGTCATGACATTGAACCTGGGGATTATGTAATGATACGGAATTATCTACGCTCAGGTTGCCTTATTGACAGATGGGAAGGACCGTACCAAGTCTTATTGATTAGCACGACAGCATTGAAGGTTGCTGAGAGAGAGACTTGGGTTCATTCGTCCCATTGTAAGAAGGTTGCTGATCCAGAGAGGTCCCGTGATAAAGAACAGACGGTAGAGGAAGTTGTATCACTGGAGTGTCTGTTTCAGGAGGACTGAAACGTCACCTGAGCATTGAAAATAATAAGATCGGAGGCAGTTGTCGATTCCCTGTTCCCTTTTATTGTTTTTCCCCACTTCCCATCCCATCTCCCTCAATTATTTCTTTCCCCCTTCTCATTCTTCTCCATTTCCTCCTATAAGATGGACTTGCCCCAAGAGACTGTGATCCAGATTTTCCTGTTGACCATGATGTTGACCAGAGCAGTCTGTTCCGGCGAGAGTACCATGGAGGTCGAGAGAGGTTCTGGAATGGGTTCTGATGACAAAGATGGAGGCGTAGTTTTCCAAGAACAACATAATCAACAAGTAAAGGCGAGTATCAGAAAACGATCCGATAGCATTGACAATAGAAGGAATTGTGAAGGATTGTTAGCTGAAGAGAACTGTATCTGTAGACTCTGTGACAGTGTAGTTGAGGATGGGTGCATCAAGAAATGTCAGTCCAGTTTTAATATCCACATGGACCGGCATCCATTGAGTGACTATCACTCCTTAGTGGGTAAGGTGTTAAATCAGACAGATTGTTGGGTATGCTCTCAAGTACCTCAAGGCCATAGTAAATCAGGTTTAGTACCATTCCCTTTAACGGTAGGGGAGGTACTTGAGCTAAGTGGTGGGAGGCTGGTGGATAGGAGGTTTAATATCTCCAGTCCTCCTAGTTTGAAGCTCCACCAATATCATGTGGATAGATCCCTAATATGTTTTAATATTTCCAATCCCCGAAAGCCAGGAAATTGGGAAGTGTCATGGAGTAACCAGACCATGACCTTTTCATATAGAGCAGATAGAATGCCTACAGATACAGAGCTTATACGCCACATAGCCGGTAGTGGAAAATCTTTCCGATATAGGTATACCCTAGGAAGTAGGATCATGAGAGTTGGAGAGGTATCACCAGGATACTGTGCACATATCATACAAACAGATACGTGTACTAAACAGATGGGAGAATTAGGGTTAGGAGATTTCATATGGAAAATGTGTAATATGGTTATGTCCTACTCCGTCCCATATGTTCTCCCCGATGATGCATATTTCATATGCGGGAGGAAGGCGTATAAGTGGCTTGCCCCAAACTCTGAAGGATTGTGTTATATTGGAAAAGTACTGCCTGAGGTAATGACTGTATCGCATACCAAAATGAAAGATATTCACCGTGGTGCCCAAGCTCCTTACACTCACACTCATTACGAGCACGTAGTTAAAAGGCAACTGACAGAAAGGACAGAGCATCCAGCCTCTGACATGATCCATGAATCCCCCGGGATTCAGGTTCTACTCGCGTTAGACTTCACTCGCACCGCTAGAGGAGTGTTGAATTATAGATATATATCTGCGCTTGCAAATTTATTAGACAATATCACTGAAATGTATGACGACACTTTTAGGTATACTAGAAGGGAGCTCCAAGCTTATAAAACAGAACTGGTTCAGCATAGGATGGTTCTTAATTATCTCACGGCAGTGACAGGTGGATATTGTGTCACACTGGCAACGCAGTATGGCGTGAAATGCTGCACTTATATTACGAATAGCACTGAGGACCCGGTCGAGGTCATAGACCAAAAGATGGACGACATTCTCCAATTAAAGTGGGAATTTCGCAGGAGACACAATCTCACCCTTGCTGCTGTGGGTAATGAGCTGACCGGTTGGGTGTCATGGTTGAACCCGCGAAATTGGTTCTCTGGTTTAGGAGAATGGGCTCAAGGAGTCATAATGGATGTAGGGAAATTTCTTCTGTGTATCTTGGGTATCTTCATATTGATTGGTTTGGTATTTAGATGCGTTCAGGCTTTAACGAAGTGTAAACAAAGTACTAGGGTAATGAGTCTAAGGAGTGAGGGAATTGTAATTCCAATGGATTTGATTTATGACCCAACGATAGAGACAATGTTGTGATGAAAATGTGATTCTACGGTCCGTTTCTTTCACCTGTTACTCCTTTGTTTTTCTCCAAGGTAAAAAGACCCGCTTGGAAGAGGAATTTGATGACCTTGTACGCAGACAACAGAAGGACTAAAGAAGAATTTGACAACCTTGTACGCAGACAACAGATGGACTATGCCATAGACCCCCTTATCCCTAGTAATGTTAATTTTACGCTAGCCCAACACTTTTGTAAGTCTATGGACAATGACAAAGCTTTTGCTCGCACCTTTGCAAAAGCCCAAGGAGACTACAGTCAACATGCACATCAGACAAGACTTCAGACAAGACTTCAATCAACAAATGTTTATTAACCTCACATAGAATACCACTGCATTTACCATAATTGTTTCTTATCTTCATCTCTACAACCTTCAGGTAATGACACACCTAGTCGATAGGGAATACAGGCACAGATATCAGCACTCACATATCCCCCCATTCATGTATCAAGAACTAAAATGTGCTCCCCCATTTTTTTTGCAACCAAAAGCCGAAACGAGCTCGGTAAAGTTTGACAGCCCATCCACAGACCCTTAATACGGGATAAGAAGGAATTCAAATGTATACTTCGCGATACCTCGAAGCTTGATTTAAAACACGTACGGCACGATGATACATGACCCCCCAAACATGGATTCATACACACATGCTTCTGCTATCTCACTAGGTCATACCCTTTTCTCACCTTCTTCTCTCCTCCCCTACCCGACCATAGAAATGTATTTACACATGACATATATTTTTCTCTTTTTGAAATGTTTTAGGAAGTGGCAGTTATTGGTGACTGCCAAAGGGTGGACTGTCAAAGTCAGAAAAATATCGTGATGCACACTGCCATATTTGCACCTCATGCGAGTGCCTGCTGCACGTGCATGAGCCCTCGCCGTTGCGTGCACCCGCAGGCGCACGGTGTGCGCATTTACGGTAGAGTTCATGTGCGCCTAGCGTGCGACTCAATCGTAACATATTTTTACCATATAATGTATTTTGTAGATTATGGTCCCTTTGATAGAATCTGAAAGTTTAGTTAATGTAGCATGTTCATAGACAAAGAGATCCCTCTTTGTTTGATACGAAGGGTCAGACAGGGGTTACACAGTGGTGTTTAGTATCCATCGGAAGAGTATTTAATTAGCAATATTCCGGTGTTGGTTTGAAGCGGATTAATCGCTCGTGCGAATAGTTATGGACATAAGAAGTTTATGGACTTTTACTATATTTGCACTTTATTATCCATGCGGCGGGAAACCTAGTTTCCCACCCACCTGAGCAGTTGGAAATAGTCACAGCCCACCTGTATGAACCAACCTATGACCTTTTGTTATAATACAGAGACGAATTCCTGTGTCCAATGAACAATGAGATTGTAGGGACCATTGTATTGTATTGTGTGTAGTGTATATATAGACAAGCCGATCTGATCCAGCTCCCATTCTATTCTCTTCAACGGTTCTCATCACTGATAATCGGGAGCTGGATATCCGGAAAGGCGCATGCGATTGTTTCCCTTGTGCGTAAGTTTCTCTGCAACCATATTGTCTTTATTGTTATTGTTAGCCATTCTCTCTCCCCCTCTCTCTCCTTCCCCTTAAACGTACTTGTGTCTTTATTGTATTTTATGTTAGTTACTTGGTTAGATATTCTATGTTATCTTGGTAGTGTATAATTTGTAAGGTGTATTCTTTTGCAAAGTGAACGTTCTCATTCTCTCACTAAAGGCGTTAGAACCTTAGACCGGTATTTGGTTGATTATTGTATTACTAAGGGGTTCTCAGAGCGTCACATACGTTCATACAGCTTTTAAGCTAATAAGGTTACACTGTGTTGCATTTACACCTTATCACTGCACAAAGGTTTACTGTAAAGATACATTGTTCAATGTATAGTTGTTAAGGTTTAACTCTGTGAGCGTCAGCGCCGCTGGTGATCTCCTCGTGGTCTCAAGCGTCCGCTACGCTGATAGCGTACCATTACGTTAGTCGGCAGCCTATAGCGTGCTTGCCTGTACGTTCTTAGCCGTGAGCAAACGTGCCGCTCGTGCGTCTCGACCACGGCTAAAGCGTTTGATACGCAACGTGCGTACTCTTACGGTATTCCATACGCCAATAGCGTACTGTGTTCTTTAACCTTTTAGAGGGATCTAAGTAAGATAAATATTCAGCTTTATCAGCATAATGGATTTTAAATGAAGATTTACATATACCAATGTAATTTCAGAGTATTCTATGGCACCCTTGTGTCCTGGTTTTACCAGATGGTCTCTGTATTTGTAAAAAGAAATCAAACCAGGAACTCTTGATTTGCAATAAATCTGAGTCCCCGAATAAGATCCTTATCCTTATATATGTGTATTATCAAGACAGGCTTTTTGTTTTGTAGAGTTTATTGCATCCCAAAAAATCTACGGTTATCCTTAAAACTAATACCGCTTTTACACCAATATAGCGGGTCGGAGCCGGGAGCACTGATATGGGTGCAACCCGGCTGCGACCAACGTCAGCCTCCTTTTAGACCAGTGTCACCAGCCCGGCATATTGGTGAAAGTTTCTGGTGACGTGACGGGGGCAGCGCTTGGAGATTACATGATCTCCAAGCGCTGCCTGGAGCACCCGCACATAGAGTGTAGACGGGAAGCCGGGTCGCAAGATCCGGCTCCCGTTTACACTGAACAGTTTGCCGGGTTGAACACGTGTTCAACCCCACAAACTACCCTGAGTTGGAATACTGGGTCACTCGACCCGGATTATTCCAACTCTACCCGTTTACACTGAGCAGCAACACGGGTTATGCACGTTCATCTGCAATAACCTGTGTTATATGTTGCCGGTGTAAAAGGTGTTTTAGAAATCCTTAAAACTTGTACTGTTAGTGTGTCTTCAGGTCTGAGGTTGGGAAACACTGGTGTAAAGCAACTATGGTTGCAATAGCCCTGGATAGGCAATATTAAGAAAATTAACTACCATCTTTCTCAAGGGGTTTATCTCATTCTTATGTTATTTTCCATGTAGATATCTCGCCTACTTGCTTTGACATTAGTAATGTGTTGTAATATTTTCACCTATTTTTTTTTCAGGTCAGTTTTATGTCTCAAGAACCTCTACAGAGTTATAAACAGAAATTCCCATTTTTCTACCGTGCAGTACCTAGTGAAAACATTTTATATGCTGCTATTATTGCCTTATTGAAGAAATTTGGCTGGATATGGGTTGGAATTATATACCCAGATGATGACAGCAGTATAAATGCTATAAGAATTATTAAAAACATGATTGTAGATAATGGGGGGTGCATTCAATTTCTTAAGATTGTACCCTCTATTAATGACTACAGCCCTGGACGGATCAAAGACATTGAACGAACCATAACAAACTCAACCGCAAATGTTATACTTATCTATGGATCTAAAAATAATGTCTATTACCTGGAACTGAATGTACACATAACCAGCATACCTGGGAAGGTATGGATCCATATAGCAGAGTCCAGTTTCAGAATGTTCAGCATGGTAAATTATACTGCTATCTAGTGATGAGCGGGTTCGGTTCCTCGGAAACCGAATTCCCCCGAACTTCATCCATTTTACACGGGTCCGAGGCATACTCGGATTCTCCCGTATGGCTTGGTTAACCCGAGCGCACCCGAATGTCATCATCCCGCTTTCAGATTTTCGCGAGATTCGGATTCTATATAAGCAGCCGCGCATCACCGCCATTTTCACTCGTGCATTGGAAATGTAAGGGAGAGGACGTGGCTGGCATCCTCTCCGTTTATTAATGTTGATGCATTGCAAATGTTATGATTCCAGAACTCCTGACCGGAGGAGATCTTATGACAATGGCCAGAGTACTGGAAGGGAATGCTGGTTACGGGAGCAGGAAAGACTAGTTGCCCCTGGCGCCCTAACTCTATTGTCTCACCCGTGCTATCGGAAATCCCTTGCGAGACTATGGTTTCTTGAGCCCCTGGCAGCCACGTTTGAAAGGCGGATTATGTCTGCCCAACTCCGGTGCCCCCCCGGTCTTAGTGAGAGACAAAGGGAAATCCGAGGCAGGATGATGACAAGAGGACCTCTGACTAACAACAGGCCAAGGGCAACAAGCTAACTAACCAAACTTGAAGTATGTGCGGAAAAACCGCCAGATAAAAGGACAACCAAAATCCACTAGTCCATTACTCCTACCCAGCACCGCTGGATACCAGAGTGGATCTGTGGGAGCGGAATCCTCCGCAAAAGCTCCGAAACACAAATAATAAATAATAAATAATAAAGCGGCCAAGCCGCAACACACGGCTACGCCGCGACTCACGAACACCACTGGATGTTTAACGGTGCTCAGTCAGGACTCCAGGAACAGATGACGACTTCCGAGTGCAGGACAACTGAGGACAGGAACGACCGGATACAGCAGGACTGGAAACACTCTCAGCAAACAGATACAGCATGCAGGAAGCTATTACCGGCGTCTGTGGGAGTGTACTTAACAGGGAGTCCTCCAATCAGCTGTTTAGAGGCTAATTGGACTAAATGCCGTGCAGCTGCCTTGCTGCACGGCCAGGAAACAGGTGCCCTTACTAATTTAAATGGACCCAGCAACGGGGAACGCGGTCCGCCAGTGGCGTCCCCGTTGCTAGGGTCCGTGCGGCTCCGTGCGCCCGGCGTCTAGCGTTGCCAGGGAGCCGGCGGCTGTACGCGCACGGCGTCCCTGGTTGCTAGGCGCCGGGCCGCACCGACGAGCGGACCCCGGCGCCTAACAGTACCCCCCCCTTGAGGAGGGGTCAAGGAACCCCTAAAGCCAGGTTTCCGAGGAAATTCACGAAAAAATGCCCTCTTGAGCCTCGGGGCATGGAGATCCTTATCCAGGACCCAAGACCTTTCCTCTGGACCATAGCCCTTCCAGTGCACCAAAAAATAAAGCCGACCCCGGGACAATTTGCAATCGAGAACCTTCTCCACCAAGAACTCCTGTTGTCCCTGTACATCTACTGGTGATTTCCCCTGAGAGATCTTCCGAGGAATTCTACTGGAAGAAACGTATGGTTTCAACAGGGAGCAATGGAACGTATTTCCGATCCGGAGAGCTCTTGGTAAACGTAACCGGAAAGCAACTGGGTTGATTTTTTTAATAATATGAAATGGTCCAATAAATTTGGGGCCCAATCTAGCTGAGGTTTGTCGAAGTCTAATGTTACGAGTCGACAACCATACCCTGTCTCCCACCTTAAAAGTGCAAGGACGTCGGAGCCTGTCAGAAAAATTTTTCTCTCGAAATGCCGCTTTTCTGAGAGCAAGGTGCACTTTTTTCCAAATGACTCTGAGATGAGAGGTTAAGGTTAGCGAGGAAACAGAAGAATGTTGAAAAAAAGAATTAGCTCTGGGGTGAAAACCAAAAACTGAAAAGAATGGAGACACATTAGTGGAGGAATGACAAGAATTATTGTAAGCAAACTCCGCCAAAGGAAGAAACTCGGACCAATCATTCTGGAGTTTGGCTGAGTACAAACGCAAATACTGTTTTAATGATTGATTAACTCGCTCGGTCTGCCCGTTGGATTGGGGATGGTAGCCGGATGTTAAAGACAATTTCATCTTTAATGAGGCACAAAAAGACTTCCAGAATTGTGCAATGAATTGTGGACCCCGATCAGAAACAATATCAGTGGGCAACCCATGAAGTCTGAAAACATGGCGGAGAAACAAAACAACCAATCCCTGGGCAGATGGCAGTCGGGAAGAGCAATGAAATGGGCCATCTTGCTAAAACGGTCCACTACCACCCATATGACTCGGAATCCGGCTGACAGAGGGAGGTCTACCACAAAATCCATGGAAATATGAGACCATGGCCTGAGAGGAACATTTAAGGGCATAAGTTGCCCGATAGGCAAGGAACGGGGAACCTTATGCTGTGCACAGACCTGACAAGAAAAAACAAACTCCTTAATGTCTTTAGAAAGACCAGGCCACCATACTGAGCGGGAGACTAATTCCAAAGTCTTAGAGATCCCCGGATGCCCGGCAACTTTGCTATCATGAAACTCAGTCAAAACAGTAGCTCTCAAAAACTCAGGGACGTAAAGACGACCAGCAGGAGTATTTCCAGGAGCTTGATATTGAAGCTGCTTTAACTGGGTAAATAAATCTTGTGTGAGGCCTGCCCAAATGACTGAAGACGGAAGTATGGGAGTAACAGGACTGTTATTATGAACTGGAAGAAAACTGCGTGACAGGGCATCCGCCTTGGTATTCTTGGAACCTGGCCTAAAAGTGATAATAAACTTGAAACGAGTAAAAAATAAAGCCCAACGAGCCTGCCGGGCATTCAGCCGCTTAGCTGATTCGATGTTCTGAGGATTTTTGTGGTCAGTCAATACTGAAATGGTATGTGTTGCTCCCTCAAGCCAATGCCTCCACTCCTCGAAAGCCCATTTAATAGCCAGTAACTCCCGGTTACCAACATCGTAGTTGGATTCAGCGGATGAGAATTTCCTGGACATAAAGGCACAAGGATGTAGTTCCAGAGACTCCGGATCCTTTTGAGATAGGATAGCCCCCACTCCAACCTCCGAGGCATCAACCTCAACAATGAAGGGCAATTCTGGGTTGGGATGTCTGAGGACTGGAGCTGAGACAAAAGCTTGTTTCAAGGCCTGAAAGGATAACTCAGCTTCACGTGACCAGTTGGTAGGATCCGCTCCCTTCTTAGTCAGTGCCACAATGGGAGCAACCAGGTCGGAAAAAGAATGAATAAATCTTCTATAATAATTCGCAAACCCTAAAAAGCGCTGAATTGCTTTTAAGTTGGTGGGTTGCGCCCAACTAAGGATGGCTTGGAGCTTCTTAGGTTCCATGCAGAATCCCCGAGGGGAAATAATGTATCCTAAAAAGGATACCTCCGTGACATGAAACTCACACTTCTCCAGCTTGGCATATAGATGATTTTCACGTAATTTTTGAAGAACCTGACGCACCTGGGTAACATGTTATTCAATTGAGTCAGAATAGATCAGGATGTCGTCTAAGTAAACGACCACGAATCTTCCTAGAAAATCACGGAGCACATCGTTAATGAGATCCTGGAAAACTGCCGGAGCGTTAGACAAGCCGAACGGCATCACCAGATACTCGTAGTGACCCGACTGAGTACTGAAAGCCGTCTTCCACTCATCTCCAGAATTGATTCGGATGAGGTTATACGCTCCCCTCAGGTCAATTTTAGAAAAAATCACAGCCGAACGCAGCTGATCAAAGAGGACAGAAATCAGCGGCAGAGGATAAGTATTTTTAACTGAGATCTTATTCAGGGCTCTAAAGTCAATGCAAGGTCTGAGCGATCCATCTTTTTTCTCCACAAAGAAGAAGCCTGCACTTAAAGGGGATTTAGATGGCCTGATAAATCCTTTCCCTAGGCTCTCCTTAACATACTCATTCATGGCCGCAGTTTCTGGCCCGGATAATGCATATAACCTTCCCTTTGGCAATGTGGCACCAGGAATTAGCTCAATAGCACAATCATAAGGCCGATGGGGAGGCAGAATGTCCGCATTGCCCTTGGAAAACACATCAACAAAGTCCTGGTATTCCACGGGAATGAGTTCGGGAATGGCAGCAGCTATTCTGACGGGAAACGTAATACATTCCTTATTACAGATGGTACCCCATTGTGAAATCTCCCCCGACTGCCAATCAATGGTGGGATTATGAAAGGCCAGCCAAGGGTGACCCAGAACCACTGGAACTGCTGGGCAATGGGTAAGGAAAAACTCGATCTTTTCGGAATGAAGAGCTCCTACCGTAAGTAGTACAGGGGGTGTACAGAGGGAAATAACCCCATTGGACAAGGGACTCCCATCTAAACCATGCATGGTGATACACCTACCCAAGGCTAACTGAGGAATACCTAAGGCCTTGGCCCACGTTAAGTCCATAAAGTTCCCTGCAGCTCCACTGTCAACAAAAGCCGACACCGAAGAACTGAGGCTGCCAAAGGAAACTTTAGCTGGGACTAAAAGGGAGTTATTCGAGGAGATAAGCTGCAGACCAAAGTGAACCCCCTCACAATTCACTTGGTCGAGGCGTTTCCCGACTTGTTCGGACAATTACGGGCAAAATGTCCCTTACCCCCACAGTACAAACAAAGACCAGAGTTTTGCCTTCTGGCTCTTTCTTCTGGAGACAGCCGGGAGAGACCCATCTGCATGGGCTCCTCTATGTCCTCAGGAATGGAAAATACACATGGAGTAGACCTGACAGGTGCTCCTTTTTCAGCCCTCCGCTCTCTGAGACGACGATCAATCTTAATAGAAAGCTCCATGAGTTTATCGAGAGTCTCAGGAGCGGGATACTGAAGGAGACTGTCTTTTATAGACTCAGATAAGCCGAGGCGAAACTGACTGCGCAGGGCTGGGTCATTCCAGCCACAGTCGTTCGACCAACGGCGAAACTATGTACAATAAACCTCTGCAGGATTTCTACCCTGTCTGAGAGCGCGTAACTGACTCTCAGCGGATGCCTCTCAGATCTCAGATCTTGAGGAAGGGGCGGTACCCCGAAACGCGTTGATTCTTCAGGACTTGGACTGTGACGTAAGGACGTGAGGAGAATACAGCCCGTTTGCATGTCTGAGGCTGTTGCCAGAACAGCACGCTGAGATACTCCGGATCCTCTCAGCGGAAGCGCACAGCCTCAACCGTCAGCGGGTACGATCTTCTCCATCTGTCACTTTGTTTTAATAGGACGTTTTACCTTGACACATTTTATTATTGTTTATACATTAAATATCCCTGCTGGGAATTTTTCCATCTTATATCCCTATGGTGTCTGTATCACTGCTGATGCGCTGAGTCGGGTCTGAACAGTGGGAACGGGATTGAAGGAATCAGGGACACCTAAAAAGAAACCTTTTGATGAATGCTTCAAGGGGTTAAAAAGTAAGTGTCAGTCTATAAGAGAGGAAAAAGACACTTATGAGAAACCCCTGAAACAACTCCTGAAAACGGTGTTTGTGATTTTTATACATTTCCATTGCTGGGATCAGCGCTGTGAGCTTAACCTCATTTGTTGGTACTTGTGTCGCTTAGCTTAGTCACACAGCGACCTTGGTGCGCCTCTTTTTTTCTTTGCATCATGTGCTGGTTAGGGACAATTTTTTTGAAGTGCCATCCTGCCTGACACTACAGTGCCACTCCTAGATGGGCCAGGTATTTGTGTCGGCCACTTGTGTCGCTTAGCTTAGCCATCCAGCGACCTCGGTGCAAATTTTAGGACTAAAAATAATATTGTGAGGTGTGAGTTGTTCAGAATAGGCTGAAAATGAGTGTAAATTATGGTTATTGAGGTTAATAATTGTTACGCACACCAGTGCTGACAGGAGTATACCGGTGTATGAACAGAGAGGGATGCAAAGCAAACGAACTCACAGACAGACTTGGGAGTATAACATAAAATACACAGAAGGTGATGGAATAACTAATAAACACAAAGTGAACGAAGAAGCCCAAAGGCTCAGGAATTGGGTGTCTCCCTAGTGTCAGGAATGCTCAGATGGAATAGAGCGGACAATGAGGCGAGATGTAGTGATTAAACATGTGGAGCACCCGAAATGATGTTGCTAAGAGCAACAGAAAGAACCCTAAAGGGTTACCAACGGGTTTGGAAATAAAGTCCTTGGTCAGAGATAGAAATATAGACACAAGGAGAGTATCCACAATCCTAACCCCCACTTGCAGGGCACAGGTTCAGCTTACTGCCACTAAACTGACACCTGGACGCCCTGCACAGTGAGAGAGGATTAAGCAGGCAGGTCTGAGAGTACAGCCGCAAACCTTCTGTGTTCACAGAATAGCAAAAGAACCCCAGCAGGTTAAACAACTGACTCCAGTCTTACTGCTAGGTCCGGATTGGCAGAATGAAGTACCGAATCCCAAGGCCTATTTGCAGTAAGCAACAAGTAAATACAAAGTCACACAGTACTAGCTAACTCTCTGGAACTGAATAACAAACAAAGATTCAGCAGCATTTGCCTAGCCTGAGAGGATGGTTTATATAGCAGGTGTTGTCCACGCCCCACTCAGACCTCACAGACTGTGAGCACAAAACCAGCGCCGGATTCCTTGCCGTGCACAGAGCCTGTAACCACTGCACAGTAAAAACCGGGACCGGAGTATCAGCTGCGGTCAGGTTACTTCGCTAACACTTGCCTCCCTGTTGCCATGGCACCGTGGCAGCACAAAGCAGAAGATCCTAACAGTACCCCCCCCCCTCTGACGAGGGGTCAAAGAACCCCTACAGCCGGGTTTATCGGGGAACTGCGAGAAGTAAAAGCGTATCAGTCTGGGGGCATGAAGACCACAACTGCGCACCCACGACCGCTCCTCCGGGCCATACCCCTTCCAGTGCACCAAAAATGACAGCCGACCCCGAACCATCTTGGAGTCAAGAACCCTTTCAACAACAAACTCCCTCTGACCCCGTATCAGAAGAGGAGAAGGTCTTCCACTGGAAGAAGGATTACTAACCGCCAGTTTTAAAAGGGAACAATGAAATGTTTTATTGATACCCAATGAACGGGGCAGATCTAACTGAAATGCCACCGGATTGATAACCCTGTTGATCTTATAAGTTCCGATGAACCGGGGGCCTAACTTATGAGATGGCTATCTCAACTTCAAATTCTTGGTGGACAACCAGACGAAGTCTCCTAATTTGAAGCTGCAGGGTCTTCTCCGCTTATCAAAACCCCTTTTGGTCACTAATGACACAGACACAAGGGCTTTCTTCACTTTCCTCCAAATACCCCTAAGGGCCGAAACCACAGAGGAACCACCAGGCGTGGAATCCAGGGAGTCAAAAGAATTGGCCTTAGGATGATGCCCATACACACAAAGGAAGGGAGAGATCCCTGTAGCAGAGTGAGCCGCGTTGTTATAGGCAAACTCCGCCATGGACAGATGAGCAACCCAGTCAGTATGACACTTGGAGACATAACACCTGAGGAACTGCTCCAAGGACTGGTTCACCCTCTCAGTCTGCCCATTAGACTGTGGATGGTAGCCTGACGACAAGCTCACAGAAATCTGGAGATCAGAACAAAATGCCCTCCAGAATTTGGCCACAAACTGGGATCCACGGTCAGAGACCACATCAAGTGGCAACCCGTGGAGGCGCACAACATGCTGCATAAATAACTCAGACAGGCGTCTGGCCGATGGCAAACCAACCAGTGGAACGAAATTCGCCATCTTCGAAAACCTGTCAACGACAACCCAAATGGCTGTCATCCCCGAGGATTTGGGCAAGTCCACCACAAAATCCATGGAAATGTGGGTCCATGGCTTAGATGGAATATAGAGTGGATGTAATGGGCTGACAGGAACCCCTCTAGGAGTTTTATTTCGGGCACAAACGTCACATGCCCGAACCCACTGATCCACATCCCTAGCCACCGAGGGCCACCACACCGCCCTAGACAGCAACTCCCGAGTTCTGGCAATACCCGGATGCCCTGCCGACCTCTTGGCATGGAATTCCAGGAACACTCGCTGTCTTAACCTAGGAGGCACAAACAAGAGACCTACTGGAAGGTCTGGAGGAGCCTGCTCCTGTGCTCTAAGGACTAATGACAAGAGGTCCTGGGTAATGCCCACTTTAATACATGATGGGGACACAATGGGCAATGGCTCCTCGGTGGTCTCTTGGACTGGAGCAAAACTCCGCAAGAGCGCATCAGCCTTTATGTTTTTTGACCCAGGGCGATATGTTATCAAAAAATTAAAGCGAGCAAAAAACAAAGCCCATCGTGCCTGCCTGGCATTGAGCCGCTTCGCTGACTCTAAATATGCCAGATTCTTATGGTCGGTGAGAATTGAGACCACAAACTTAGCCCCCTCAAGCCAGTGTCTCCACTTCCTGAGTGCATCCTTTATAGCCAACAATTCCCGGTTACCCACGTCATAATTCATCTCAGCAGACGAAAATTTACGGGAAAAGTAAGCACAGGGATGAAGGCGATTATCAGACACCCCCATCTGAGAGAGCACTGCCCCAATACCTATCTAAGAGGCATCCACCTCCACCACAAAAGGACACTCTGGATCTGGGTGTCGCAGCACCTTGGCCGAGACAAATGCCCTTTTGAGACGGGCAAAGGCCGCTTTGGCCTCACAAGACCAGTGAGCAACATCCGCCCCTTTCTTAGTGAGTGCCACCAAGGGGGCCACTATAGACGAAAATCCAGCGATAAATCGTCTATAAAAATTTGCAAAGCCCAGAAAACGCTGAAGCGCCTTCAAACTAGTGGGCTGCACCCAATCCAGGACTGCCTGTACCTTAGAACCCTCCATTTGGAAACCTTCTGAGGAGATAATATACCCTAAAAATGCGATTTGCTGGACTTCAAATTCGCACTTCTCCAGCTTCGCCCCAAGCTGGTGGTCTCTGAGTTTCTGGAGGACTAAGCGTACATGCTTCCGATGTTCCTCCAGGGAATGGGAGAAGATTAGGATGTCATCAAGATAAACAACTAAGAATCTATCCAAATATTCCCTGAGCACATCGTTCATGAATTCCTGGAAGACTGCCGGGGCATTAGAGAGCCCAAAAGGCATCACCAAATATTCATAATGCCCTGAGTGGGTATTAAAGGCAGTCTTCCATTCATCCCCCTCTCTTATTCGGATTAGATTGTAAGCACCGCGTAGGTCAATCTTAGAAAAAATGGTGGCAGTACGAAGCTGGTCAAACAAGACCGAAATGAGAGGCAGTGGTTATGAGTTTTTAATCGTGATATGGTTCAATTCCCTGAAGTCGATGCAGGGTCACAACGAACCGTCCTTTTTACCCACGAAGAAGAACCCCGACCCAACTGGAGACTGTGAGGGTCTGATAAATCCCTTAGCCAAGTTCTCCTGAATGTACTCTGCCATAGCCTGAGTCTCAGAACGTGACAGGGAGTACAACCTGCTCTTGGGAAGCTTAGCATCCGGCAACAAATCAATGGCACAGTCATAGGGGCGATAGGGAGGTAGTACCTCCGCAACTATTTTGGAGAACACATCTGCAAAATCAGCATAACTTCCTGGCAATCCTGGCAAACTTAGCTGCGAGAGCCTGACTGGAAGGCTCAAGCAACTCCTGAAACAATTACTACCCCAACTAAGAATCTCCCTAGAGACCCAGTCAAATTGAGGGTTATGAGCCCTTAACCAGGGTAACCCCAAAACCAATGGGGCAAAAGAACAGACAGTCACATAGAAAGACAATTTTTCAGAGTGTGTGGCTCCAATAAACAAAGGAATTTGGCTGGTGCAGGAGGTAATTTTACCCTGGGACAATGGTTCCCCGTTTAACCCACAGATCTCAATCTCTGATGCCAAAGGTACTGAGGGAACAGAGTGTTCCAGGGCGAATTGACGGTCCATGAAAACCCCATCGGCCCCACTGTCAACAAAGGCCTCAGTCTTGACAGTTTGGCCGAGGATCTCAAAAGTCACCGGAATGAGAAAAGTCTTTTGGGGAAATTCTGACTTCTGGCCTGACAGGATATTTCCCATCGCCCTCAGGCCCTGAAGTTTTCCGGCTTTTCTGGGCATGATACTACCACATGACCTTTATTCCCACAGTACAAACACAAACCCTGCTGTCTCCTCCGCGTCTTCTCACGCGAGGAGAGGCAGGTAGCCCCAATCTGCATAGGCTCCTCGGAATATTCCTCAGAATCTGAGGTTCCCTTGGGAAAAAAGGAAACTGCGGTCTCCCTTTCAAGCCTATGCTCTCTCAGCCGTCTATCCACCCGGATGAATAACTGCATGAGCTGATCTAAGCTATCAGGCGAGGGATATTGTACCAGTTGGTCCTTTATCTTGTCAGAAAGGCCCCTTCGGTACTGGTTTCTCAGGGCTGGGTCATTCCACTGGGTATCATGAGCCAACCTCCGAAACTCCATTCTATAAACCTCAGCTGGCCGTCGCCCTTGCTTAAGGACCGTAATCTGAGCCTCGGCTGAAGCCATCTTGTCAGGGTCATCATACAAAATGCCCAGTGCCGTAAAAAAAGCATCAACACTTTTAAGCAACGGACAGTCAGGCTGCAACCCATATGCCCAGACCTGTGGGTCTCCTTGTAGCAAGGAAATCACTATGCCCACCCGCTGAATCTCCGACCCAGAAGACAGGGGCCTAAGCCTGAAATATAGCTTACAGCTCTCCTTGAAACAAAAGAACTGCGAGCGATCTCCAGAAAAACGATCCGGGAGATTTACTTTCGGCTCCTTAACCCCTGAACTTGCCGCTGCTGCTGCGGGAGCTCCGCTAGCGGCCTGCAGGGTGTTCATTTTAATGGACATCTCATTAAATTGTCGAGTCAGGACCTGCACCTGATCGATCACCTGTTGCAAAGTATTTTCAGTGGTATGCTCCATATTCCCACAAAATTTCAACAGGAGTAGGCCTGCTGAATACGTTACGCACACCAGTGCTGACAGGAGTATACCGGTGTATGAACAGAGAGGGATGCAAAGCAAACGAACTCACAGACAGACTTGGGAGTATAACATAACATACACAGAAGGTGATGGAATAACTAATAAACACAAAGTGAACGAAGAAGCCCAAAGGCTCAGGAATTGGGTGTCTCCCTAGTGTCAGGAATGCTCAGATGGAATAGAGCGGACAATGAGGCGAGATGTAGTGATTAAACATGTGGAGCACCCGAAATGATGTTGCTAAGAGGAACAGAAAGAACCCTAAAGGATTACCAATGGGTGTGGAAATAAACTCCTTGGTCAGAGATAGAAATATAGACACAAGGAGAGTATCCACAATCCTAACCCCCACTTGCAGGGCACAGGTTCAGCTTACTGCCACTAAACTGACACCTGGATGCCCTGCACAGTGAGAGAGGATTAAGCAGGCAGGTCTGAGAGTATAGCCGCAAACCTGCTGTGTTCACAGAATAGCAAAAGAACCCCAGCAGGTTAAACAACTGACTCCAGTCTTACTGCTAGGTCCGGATTGGCAGAATGAAGTACCGAATCCCAAGGCCTATTTGCAGTAAGCAACAAGTAAATACAAAGTCACACAGTACTAGTTAACTCTCTGGAACTGACTAACAAACAAAGATTCAGCAGCATTTGCCTAGCCTGAGAGGATGGTTTATATAGCAGGTGCTGTCCACGCCCCACTCAGACCTCACAGACTGTGAGCACAAAACCAACACCGGATTCCCTGCCGTGCACAGAGCCTGTAACCACTGCACAGTAAAAACCCGGACCGGAGTATCAGCTGCGCTCAGGTTACTTCGCTAACACTTGCCTCCCGGTTTCCATGGCGACGTGGCAGCACAGAGCAGGAGATCCTAACAATAATACTATGGGATCAAAATGACCCCCAAATTCTATGATTTAAGCTGTTTTTGAGGGTTTTTTGTAAAAAAACACCCGAATCCAAAACACACCCGAATCCGACAAAAAATTTTCAGGGAGGTTTTGCCAAAACGCATCCGAATCCAAAACACGGCTGTGGAACCGAATCCAAAACCAAAACCCGAAAAATTTCCGGTGCACATCCCTACTGCTATCAGTGGCTCTTTGAGATTCATCATGCATAAAAACGAACAACCAGAATTTCTTAAATTTGTCCGTGAAGTTAGTCCGAGCAGATTCCCACCAGGGCGGACATTTACAACATGGTGGGATGAACTATGTGAAAATCGATGTCCAGTCAACCCCAGAAGACGGAATTGCACAGGTGTGGAGAATGGAAGGCAAATCATTTACTCTCACTGTAATCTCCGATTCACAGACATGAGCTACACTGTATATAATTCAGTCTTTGCCGTGGCTTATGTATTACATGAAATGTATCAAGAGACACCTCTACGAGAAAGATTAAGTGACAATAATTAAACTAAAATTTAAAGACTTAAAAGGATGGAAGGTAAAAAAAACAACACATAAAAGAGTGTTGTATTTTGTGTGACTGATAAGGAAAATGGCACATGAATTTAAATAATTATATTTGATGTATATTCATCTCAAATTTAATAAAGAACATAACTAATAATTATTAAAAACGTAAATGGTTTCAAAGCATCAGTGGGAGCGGACAATTTGAATGATGATAATGTCCAGTTGTTTCATGCTTAGGAAATTAGACATAAATGTTTGATAAGTAATTAGTGCACTTTAAACCTGTCATGACAATGCTTTGAAAACATCCCCAGTACAGATACGAAATGCATTAGTTGACAAGTGTGAGTGTTTTTTTTCTAAAAAATTGATTTAAAAAATTCTGCACGACGCCCCTTTATAGTGGCTGTAGTATCGTAGTCATGCACAGACTTGGATGTGCACTATTCATGTAATAATTAACACCCACAGCTGCAGCTCTAGTTATAAATACTCTCCTTTACTGATAAGAGCGGAAGAGACCACCCGTGATGTCAGTGTGCAGCCACCTTCTCAGATACAACAAACATCAATTGGAGACTAATTTCCTCATACTGAGGAATTACTGTTACTGATTACTAGGTTGGGTTTGAAATACCAGCTGTATCATGACAATGAGGATACTAACACCGGACAGGGGTATTTTACCTCTCTCCTGTACCCTACCCTAACCCTTCAGGGGTGGCGGCTAGGACTAACCCTCAGGTGTGGTGGCTACAGCTAACCACCCCCCTAGTGCCTAACCCCCTCTAGGGCCTAACCCTAACCATCCCCCCCCAGCCCGAGCCCTAGCCCTAACCCCGATACTCACCTTCAGCATTCCAGAGATCGGTGTTCCAGCGCCGGTGTCCAGAGTAGTGTCAGGATTCTGGCATCGGTCACACGACTGTCGAAATGCAGACTCCCGGGATGCAAACTCATTCCTGATTACTTACCTTAAATTACTGCTGATTAGATTGCAGATGGGAAGTTCGATTGTCCAGTGCTATTCGATTAATAACTAACTTAGTAATGTTCTATCAATATTTGAGATTGTAATTGCATACAGTAATATCACTGTCAGACCGCCACCTATGAACACGGGTTATGGGCACGTATTACCCATGTTCAGGTGCGTTCTGGAATGTTCAAGGATTGAAATACCGGGTGGGGAGCAGAGTTGAACACGTCTTCAACCTGGCTCACTGTGCAGTGTGAATGGGAACTGGGTCGATGCAACCTGTTTCCCATTTACTCTCTGTGTACGGGCGGCGTTTGGAGAACATGTGATCTCCAAGCACCGCCCCCGCCACATCACCGCTGACAATATGCCAGCTTGCAGTCAGTGGTAGCTGGGCACCTGAGACAGGTCGCACACTGGGAGCTCCCGTGTCAGACTCCCGTGTGCAACGCGCCTCAGGCGGTCTGAAAGGGATATTAATGTCTTGTGTCTAAGAATATGCATTTATATTGAAATTCCTGAGCATTAAGCAACTGGACATTATCAGTATACAAATAATATGCTCCTACTAATATGCTTTGAAACAATTTAATTTTTTTTTAATTATTGGTTATAAATTTTATGCATTATGAAACTACCGTATAATAGAATTATTTATATTCATGTTCAACCTTATTAGACAGAACTTTAAAACGCTGTTTTATTTTTGTTTGTTTTTTTGTTATATTCTGTTTAAATATACTTATTAATTATTGGCTATTCATACAAAATAATGACGATATAATAAGAATTTGATAAAGAAATATAATATCTAAACAGTTATATCTAAACGTTCTTAGGAAAACAAGGAACTTTTAACTGCTGCCAAACAGAGTTATAAATTATAAGTTATGTTAATTTTCAAACATCCATTTGTTCAGGAGTCTTGATGGCACATTCACAGGGGTATATCTGTGGGCTTGTCTTCAGTAGCAATGCATCTTGGGACACCCCAACTCCATGAATGAAATGGGAAAGAAATGCTATGGAGGAATTTATTTGTGTTCCGAAATTAATGTGCCCTTTTAACTGGACATTGGCACCACCTAGTGGTTACTTAGGGAAAATTCAGGATATTTTTTAATATGTTTGAAAGTAAATAATACTATAAAATCATTGCTTACTAACTAAGAAACTAACTATATATATATATATATATATATATATATATATATATATATATATATATATATATAGCTAGTTTCTTAGTTATTCTTTATCCCTGTGCTCATGGAAAACCCGCCATCTCCTGCTCCAGAGAGTCGAGAAGTGAGCCAGTGGAGAAATTGCCCCATCAACCAATCAGCAGCTCTGTATTATTTTATAGTATGCAAATTATAGATGTTACTTCAGTGCTGATTGGTTGCCATGGGCAATTTCTCCACTAGCTCACTTCTCTGCTCTTATCACTGCTTAGTAAATGTCCCCCCATGGGCCCTAATTCAGACCTGATCACAGCAGCAAATTTGTTAGCAGTTGACCAAAACCATGTGCACTGGGGTTGGGGTGGGTTGGGAGGGAGGGGCAGATATAACGTGCAGAGAGAGTTAGATTTGGGTGGAGTGTGTTCAAACTGAACTAAATTGCAGTGTAAAAACAAAGCAGCCAGTATTTACCCTGCACAGAAACAAAATAACCCACTCAATTCTAACTCTCTCTGCAAATGTTATATCTGCCCACCCCGCAGTGAACATGGTTTTGCCCAGCTGCTAACAAATTTGCTGTTACAATCGGGTCTGAATTATCCACTTAGTGTTTTTTGAGAAAATTATCCATAAAGTTTGTTTAGAGAGGCTGCCATCATATGGCAACACTCTATCCCCCCCACCTTCCTAAGTCAGCATTGTCAGGGAAATGAGCATAGTTCTTTTTATTTTTAGTGCAGAAGCCAGGCCTGGACTGGTAATTAAAATATCTTCATGCAGGAGGTGTGGAGTTAATCAGAACCTTATTGGCCAAAGTTTGTGAAATATACTTGCGGTTATATCATCATAGCTAAAATTAAGCAATGCTGATGTTCCAGAGGGAGTGTGATGGACCTACACTAACTGTATATATATATAGGCCTTAACTGGTACCAGGAAAGAGGATGCTTTCGGACTCCCAGCGCCAGAACACAGACAGCTGTCAGCCGGAAGGTAAGCATTGAGTTTTGGATTAGGGTTAGGGCTCAGGGGGGTAAGGGTTTTACAGTGGAGCATGCAGGGGGAGTTTCTGAGTACCCAGAAACCCCCCTGCGCCGATTCATTCCCAACCCCTGCAACGATTCATTACCGCCAATGTTGCACAGTTTAGACATATGCCACCAGGTACGGATGCAGAGCTGCGGTGGCATGCAGGTGCAGGATGCCCTGCACGCCGGAAGTGCCAGCGCCACAGTCTGTTCTCCCTCTCTCCTAAATTTGAGCTTCGCACCATAGCAGGCAGCCGGGAGACAGGTTGAGGAAAATGCCCGGCGCTGAGTGTGTTAGCAAGAGTGGCCAGGCTGCTTCTTTCTCTACAAGGTGTCTCGTGCTCTGCTTCCCCTCCCCTCCTGTATATGTCTCGCACAGCTGCGGCACCCGATGGCTTACAGTATGTGAGCCCTGTTCAAGACTGAAAGACTGTCCAACTGGCTCAGGTACAGTGACATGCCAGGATTCCACACTTTGCTGCCTGTCACTGATCTCTTATCAGCTTCTCCTGTAACATGTATATTTCTTCCTGTACTTTTTTTTTTAAATCTCTCTTTTTTTGCTACTGCCCATGTCAGATTCTCTCTGCACCTTTCTCCTCTGTGCCAGCCTTCTGCTTTTATCCTCTCCTCTGTGCCAGCCTTCTGCTTTTATCCTCTCCTCTGTACCAGCCTTCTGCTTTTATCCTCTCCTCTGTGCCAGCCTTCTGCTTTTATCCTCTCCTCCATGCCAGCCTTCTGCTTTTATCCTCTCCTCTGTGCCAGCCTTCTGGTTTTTTATCCTCTCCTCTGTGCCAGCCTTATGCTCTTATCCTCTCCTCTGTGTCAGCCTTCTGCTTTTATCCTCTCTTCTGTGTCAGCCTTCTGCTTTTATCCTCTCTTCTGTGTCAGCCTTCTGCTTTTATCCTCTCTTCTGTGTCAGCCTTCTGCTGTTATCCTCTCTTCTGTGTCAGCCTCTCTTCCCTTCTGCTGTGCCAGCCTTTCCAACCTTCCTCTGTAGATGCCAACCTTTCTGTCAGTCCTCTGCATGCCAGCCTTTCTGCCCATCCTTTCTTCCCTTTCACCGTGCTAGTCTTTTAGACTTTCCTCTGTCTGCGCCAGCGTTTCCACCCATCATCTGTCTGCGCCAGCCTCTCTACCCTGCTTCTGCACCAGTGATTCTGCCTATCCTGTCTGCACCAGCCTCTCTGCCCTTGCCCTGTATGCGCCAGTCTCTCTGCCCTTGCCCTGTCTGTGCCAGCTTCTCTGCCCTTGTACTCTATGCTCCAGCCTCTCTGCCCTTGTCCTATCTGCGCCAGCCTCTCTGCCCTTGTCCTCTCTGCACAAGCCTCTCTTCCCTTGTCCTGCCTGTGCCAACCTCTCTGCCATTGTCCTGTCTGTGCCAGCCTCTCTTTCTTTCTATCTTTGCCATCCACTCTGCCCTCTAACTATGCCACTCCTCTACTCTTTCCATGTCAGTGTCTCCCCCTTTCCTCCCTCTATGCCATTTTCTCTCCATCTGTCTCCTGTTTGTGTATGTCTGTTCATTTCTTTACCCTTCTTCGTGCATTTGTTATTTTCTATGTACAGCTGTCTTTCCATCTTTCTCTCTTTGCCTCCCTGCCATTGTGTTTGTGTATCTGTGCATTGTGTGTTTGCCATTTCCCCCCCCCTTTGTATTTCTATCTGTCTTCAGTTACCTCTCTTTTTATATCTGCTCATTTGTGTGTATATATATATATATATATATATATATATATACACACACACACACACACACGCACCTAAAAAAATGCTTGGAAACCCCTCTTTGAAAATCCTGCATTTGCCCTTGGGTTAGGCAGAATCCGGTCTGGAGATCGACACTGTCTAGGTCGACAATGTTTAGGTCGACCACTATAGGTCGACAGTCACTAGGTCAACATGGTTGGAAGGTCGACAGGGTTTCTAGGTCGACATGTGCTAGGTCAACAGGTCAAAAGGTCGACATGAGTTTTTAAAATCTTTTATTTTTACTTTTTCATACTTAATGATCCACATGGACTACGATTGGAACGGTACTCTGTGCCCGAAGCATGGCGAGCGAAGCAAGCCATGCGAGAGGACACAGTGCACTAATTCGGCTTCACGGTCACTGTATGCAGAAAATGACACCCCAAAAAAACCTCATGTCGACCTTTTGACCTGTTGACCTAGCACATGTCGACCTAGAAACCCTGTTGACCTTCCAACCCTGTCGACCTAGTGACTGTCGACCTATAGTGGTCAACCTAAACATTGTCAAACTGGACAGTGTCAATCTAATGATCCACATCCGGGTTAGGCACTAAAGGGGTTAAGGTTAGGCATTGGGGGGGTTAGCCCTAGCCATCACCCCCCAAGGGTTAGCCCTAGCCGCCACCCCCAGAGGGTTAGGTGAGGGGAGGGTTGAAATACTTACCCCCTCCGATGTCAGGATCTTCAGTGTTTGGATACCACTGTCGGTCATATGACCGCTGGCACCCATACTATCCGTATTTCATACCGAACACCAGGAAATACGTCACCAGTAATGTAGTAAATTTTCATTTTATTAGAGAGCAAAATTAATAGGCAATGTGGTGACTTTTGGAGTAAAAAGTGTCTAAATAAAATAAAATCTTCTAAAAGTGGACAATTATTAACAGCTATTATCTTGTGCTTACATATTACACAGCACTTTACAGAGAATATTAAAAGTCATTGACATCAGTCCCTGCACTACTCACACATACATGTACATGCACAGATTTCTTTCTTGTTATAATCTAATTAGCATAGTATGTGTTTGGAGTGTGAGGAAAACAGAGTGGCTAGAGGAAGCCCATGTAACCAATGAGGAGAACATACAAACTCCATACAGATAGACCCCCCTGATTGGAATCAAGAACTGAACCTTGCTGCTGTGAGGCAACAATGCTACAAAATGTGCCACCATGTTGCCCCAAAGGGATCTTGTTATTTGTTATATTACAGAATAATGCCATTCAATACTGAAAATGTAGTATCAAAATCAGTTATGTGAGCTTCACCTGTGGTCCCCCATTTCTCTAATTCAATGCAATAGGACACTAATGAGTGAGGTGTTTGAGAATACTGCTAGGAGTTTGAAAACAGCCCATGCTAGGCAGGTGTGAGGGTCTTCTACTAAGGGCCAATAGATATCATAAGGGAGTTATTGACAATTGGCTTTCCAGAATTCTTTACTCAAGAATTACCTGGTGAAGTGATTGCCCATAGGACATGGTGTCTTTGTAGCAATCATACCTGCGAATGCAAGACCTACAGTATGTGTGCAGCACTGTAGAGGCTGTGTACTGATCCACCTTAGAGGACTGTCATAAAATTAATTTATGTCCAACTGTAAATGAGCCCCAGAGTAGCAATTACATACTTAATTTGGCACCTATAAACTATAAATACACATATTGTCACACATCCCCTGCAATGCAGGACATAACCCCTGTAGTGAAGCACACTTGACCTTTAATGATGTAAACAGTGAATCAGCGCACTTTCTTGGGCACAAATCACCTGCAATCCATCCAGTGTCAGACTGGGGCATGTAGGGCCCACCGTGGGAATACAGTGGTAGTGGCCCATGTTTAGGGTTGTGCCCAGCCACCACATTGGTTTGCCTGAACATTTTGTAAGTGTTGGTCCCCTAAATAAATATATACAGTATATACTGTAGTGCATGCATGATAATGTACTAGATTAACAACAGTGCAGTCTGAAACCTGATCCCTAGAGGAGGGGGTGGGGGCCCAGGCAGTAGGGCCCACCGGTGGTTTCCCCTGTACCCCTGTGGGCCAGTCCAACCCTGGATCCATCGCACAGTCATCCATGTAGCAATTAATGTGGTGGAAAGCGGCAGCCGTTTTCTTGCTCCACCAATGCTCCTTATACTTCCCCACTACGTCTCCTCCAGGGAGATTGCTAGAATCTCCTGGGAGTCAGGGAGATCATCATTATTTCAGGGAGAGTCGACAAGTAAGGAACAGTACCAATGCTTGAGAAAATGAACTGCGCAATGCGATTTTATCAGCCAACTAACATCTCTGCATGCTTAGTATAATTTTGATTTGAAAAAACCATGATTAATCTCCCCGCCTTAAAGGTGGGCCATCTAAAGTTTGTTTTTCTACTAGTTTTTTTTTGTGTCATAATTTTTATTATTTTTTTTATTATTATTTTGTGGAAAAAGTATCCTTTAAAATCATCTGCGCACTTTAAATGATTTAACATAAGGGTGTCTTCCGACTATCAGTACAGTAGTGGTTTGTCCTTTTACAGCTGCATAAATATCTGAGAAAAGTAAATGTCAATAACACCGTGGGACAAGACATTTACTTTCATGATGGAGAAATATCTATTGGATATGATATTTATAATTTAATCTTCTATCAAAACTCGACAATAAATTCTCAAAGAATTGGACGTTTTGATTCCCATGCTCCACCAGGAAAACAGATCATTTTGGATAAATCTGCCATAGTCTGGGCAAAAAAATTCACTACGGTTAGTCCTGTGCATTTCAACCAAAAAAGGGCAAAATAACAAAACATAAAAATGATGGTAAAATATCTAAGCACAATAAACCTGATGCAGAGTGGAATGTATGACCATCAGCGGAGGACACATTACATGTTACACGGCTCTTGCGCCTGAAATAGGTGCCTGAAAATACAGGCAAGGCAGAGGCATATACCGTACCTTGCAATCACTTCTCCACTTTTGACCAGAGAGGCAGGACTGGGTTGTAACTGGGCTTTGTCATGTAGGGCATGTTGGCGGAACTGCTTAATGTCATCACTAGTGTGGGTAAAGTAGCCAAGTATATGGAGACTTTCTACCATGTATGGAATGCACAAGCATGTATGAACAATTAGCATAAAAGAACATATACTAAAAGCAGTATGTATACTTGCACATTATTATTATTATTATTATTATTATTATTATTATTAATAATAATAATAATAATAATAATAATATTTATAATACTAAGTAATAATATTAAAATGTTTCTAAATTAAAGCAAACATTGTTGTGCAGACATACATAATATTCTGTGGACTTTGTAAATTGACTTAAATGTTGAGCTAAATGCCAAACCTGCCCCATATAATCAGTGTTTCTCTTCTTTTTTAAATATAAGCCATTAACTGCAAGCACATTTATATATTGGCTGCATGCACATTTTCCTCTAGTCAGCAACTATCCAATCACATAGAATAAATTACTATATATATTTATTGTACTTTATCATTTAGATCCAGCAATCTGTTTGCAGTGACAGCTGCCAGCCTGGAAACAGAAAAGCTGTCCAGAAAGGACAGCCAATATGCTGCTATGATTGTCTACCTTGTCCAACAGGACAGTTTTCCAACCAGACAGGTTGGTCTCATATTAAGTGCCCTATTTATGTTAAACATTTCCACAAGTATTATTATTATTATTTTTATTATTATTATTGTTGTTATTATTATTATTATTATTATTATTATCATCATCATCATCATCATCATCAATATCTTATTTTGATACAGTAATAAAATGATTTGTCTGTATTGTTTGTAATTTCTGAAAATCTAAAGGAATTTATTTAGATTCTCTGCCCTACAGTCTATACTGTTAAGTATGGTGTTAATGATTTATTAATTAATATTTTATTTAATACACTATACTAGTGGTTCTCAAAATGTGGGACAGATGAATTAAGCCTGGAGAAGTGATAAAGCAGTGATAAGTGCAAGGTGATAATGCACCAGCCAATCAGTTCCTGTTATTTTTCAAACCGGTAATGATTGGATGGTGCATTATCACCTTGTGCTTATCACTGCTTTATCACTTCTCCAGGCTTAATACATTGGTCCATGTGTGCCTAGGCACCCTGGGGTGCCTCAAAGCACTTGTAGAGGTGCTCTGGATTGGTGGTCCAGGACCAATTCAAATTATTTATGGTAAATGTAACAGGCAAAACCAGTGCTTGTGGCTTCCAATCATAAAATATGTGGACAAGCAGAAGTGAATCCTGTCCCTCACCACACAATTGAACCTAAGGATGACATATAAACACAATTTACTTAGTTTAATATTTTTTCAGAATTTCTCAATAAGAAGATTTTGGCTTAGGGATGACGTGAAAAAACGTCTGATACTCTAGGGCACCATGACTCAAAAACATCTGAGAACCACTGCACTATACAGTGTATAAGAAGACAAATGTGTACATATAGGTCCAAGGACAGTACTAGATTCTTCTGCCGCTCCCCCAGACTTACTCCAATGCTCCACAGTGCTGGAAACATGTGCTAACGACTTACGCTGGGTACACAGTACAAAGACATATCCGCCAACATGCTTTCCCAGCTGTATTGTCAAGTCTTGCAGTCTGTGCACAGTTGGTCGTTACACATTGCCAGATATGCTTCTACATCTGCAAGATATATAAGAAACAGGTGTGCTGCAGGACTAATGCGATATGTCTGTGAACAACGTCATTCAAAGACATATTGGGTGTACACACCAGCTGATGACCTACAGATTTATCGCACGTTCAATAGAATGTGGGATAAATCTATCAATGTGTAGTGTACACAGTCTTATCACTGGCCCTGCTTGTCTGATGCATTACATACAACGCACCGGCCCTGTCTGTCTGATGCATTACATACAATGCACTTTGTATGAGGCACACTATAGCTTGTACAGTGCCACTTATATCCTGTCCATGAGCTGACCACAATCGGAAAAACTTGGAAACCCCTCTAGAAATAACATAATACCACAACAATTTGCTCCCAATAGCTTAGTTTAGTCAAAATAACAGGATAATTTACTCTCAAATGCATGTTTTGCTTAAATCTATGCCACTGATGTTCTACATTGTTATGAGCCACGGCTGTGGCTCATTCCTGTTTTGCATTTTGGTTCTGTATTTTATGTTTATTTAGTTGTCTTGCATGCCAGGATTTCCCATTGCTCTGTTTTAGATTACTCTTGTCTGCTGCCGCTGGTGAGTCTGTGCAATTGCAGCTTGTTCCCATGTGTTCAGCCTCATCTGGCTGCTAATTGCATCTTGTCAGCTTGGAGTCATGCAACAGGCCAGCTGCACTAGATAATTAATTAGGCCTCTCTGTTATATGCTGGCTCACTGCAGTTCGCAGATGCTGGTGATATTTCTTGGTTTGCAGTCTGCTTGAAGTCTGAGCTGGTTCCTGTCAGTCCCTGTGTTGATTCCTGTGTCAGTCCCTGTGTCGATTCCTGTGTCTGATTCCGTGTCCTGCTGTGAGGCATTCCTGCCCTGAGGTCCAGTGGTTTTGCCTGTCCCTGGTCAAGTCTTCTGGCTTCCTGGTGTCCACCGGTCTGTCGTTTGGGATTCTGCCTGTCCTCCAGTTCTGAGAGTCGGTGTCGGCAGCATTTGAAGTTCCTGTCCGTTTGCCAGTATTCGTACCGGTTCCGTGAGTAGCGGCTCTGCTGCGCCCGTTGGCCTAGGCCGCTGTATTCCATTATTGTTTCTGTCCCTGGTGTTTTGCAGAGGGTTCTGCTTATGCTGTCACCGCCGGTACACAAAGGTATTGTGTCGGCGTGTGATCAGCATTTCCTTTGTTGTTCTTTTCCTTTGGCGGTTTCTCCGCACATACTTTAGGTTTTTAGTTAGCTTGTAGCCCCTGGCCTGTTTGCTTAGTTAAAGGGCCTCTTGTTATCATCCTGTCTCGGATTTCCCTTTGTCTCTCACTAAGACCGGGGGGCATCGGAGTTGGGCAGACATAATCCGCCCTTCAAACGCGGCTGCCAAGGGCTCAAGAAACCATAGTCTCGCAAGGGATTTCTGACAGCACGGGTGAGACAACAGAGTTAGGGCGCCAGGGGCTATTCCCTTTCCATTCCCCTTTCCCAGCGTTACGTCCTGGTGCTCTGGACTCACTTCATGAACATCTCCCTTGTTCTGAGCACCAGGAACCTAACATTATCACCAGCCATACCACAAAAAAAGAAATAAAACTTTTTTTTCTTTTTTGGCCCAGTCCGGTGTTTAGAGAGAATCCAGTCCGGTGTTTAGAGAGAATCCAGTCCGGTGTTTAGAGAGAATCCAGTCCGGTGTTTAAAAAAACAATTAAAAAAAACAATTTTAGTCTTGCCTTGTCTAGTCTTGCCTTGTCTAGTCTTGCCTTGTCTAGTCTTGCCTTGTCTAGTCTTTTATCCTCCTATGTCTACTATGCAAGCCCTGCAGGCATCTCTCGCAGCCCTGAACTCTGCATTCAGTGCTTTGAGACCAGAGCGATTAGAAGTTTTGCAGCAATCCCTAAAGCAACTGCAAAACCTTCTGACTAAAATCTTGCTCATCTTGCCAGAAGTCATTGAGAGTACATCTATCTCTAAAGAGACTCTAATTCACAGTAGGGTGACAAGAGAACCCTCTGGTTTAATTGAAGAGAAAAGGTTTAAAAGTTTTCTGCGGCCCAGGCTCTCAGAAGAGGAGCGTCTGCGTCGCAGAAACTTAAACTTATGCCTATATTGTGGGGGTTTAGGCCACTATCTGCAGACCTGTGAGTTGCGCAAGCCAAAGTGTGGTGACGAGTCTTGCCCTCTGGCCAAGTTGAGTCAGGATTCAAGACCTACTCCTGTCTCTACTGTGGCAGAGGTACTTGTCACACAACCCACACTAAAAAGCTCTCTGTCTTAAAATTGGGGTCCTTGGGCAAGGGAGCCCCATTATAGATTCAGGAATCAAAAGAGAATGTTTCTCTCCTCTCTTGAGGTTCCTGTTGAAGCAGAGTTGCAAACCCCTGGAGTGGTGCCCGTAGCCCAGGGTCCTGGAGTGGTGCCCGTAGCCCAGGGTCCTGGAGTGGTGCCCGTAGCCCAGGGTCCTGGAGTGGTGCCCGTAGCCCAGGGTCCTGGAGGGGTGCCCATAGCCCAGGGTCCTGGAGTGGTGCCCGTAGCCCAGGGTCCTGGAGTGGTGCCCGTAGCCCAGAGTGCTGGTGCGGTACCCGATGCCCAGAGTGCTGGTGCGGTACCCGATGCCCAGAGTGCGGTCCCCGATGCCCAGAGTGCTGGTGCGGTACCCGATGCCCAGAGTGCTGGTGCGGTACCCGATGCCCAGAGTGCTGGTGCGGTACCCGATGCCCAGAGTGCTGGTGCGGTACCCGATGCCCAAGCTTATAGAGGGACATCAAATATTGTAGTTCAGGTGTCCATACCAGAAGGGGTCTCAGAAGCTGTTACCCCAGGTAGGGACTTGAAGAGCGCAACCCCAGAAAGGGTATCTAAAACCATAGTTCTTGGAAAGAACTTAAGAAGCATAGCATTAGTGGAGGATCTGAACATTATTGCTTCAGCAAAAGTCCCGGAAGTCATAGTCCCGGGAGAACTTTCGATAATTATCGACTCAGAGAGGGAGGCCGATGGCCCGATCCCAGTCAGGGAGGCCAACGGCCCGGTCCCAGTAAAAGAATCCGAGGTGCTGACCCCAGCGGGGTTCCCGGAGGCCACTGCCCCAGCGGGGTTCCCGGAGGCCACTGCCCCAGCGGGGTTCCCGGAGGCCACTGCCCCAGCGGGGTTCCCGGAGGCCACTGCCCCAGCGGGGATCCCGGAGGCCACTGCCCCAGCGGGGTTCCCGGAGGCCACTGCCCCAGCGGGGTTCCCGGAGGCCACTGCCCCGGGTGGGGTTCAGAAAGTCACTGCCCCGGGTGGGGTTCAGAAAGTCACTGCCCCGGGTGGGGTTCAGAAAGTCACTGCCCCGGGTGGGGTTCAGAGAGTCTCAGCCTCGAGTAAGGTCAATAGTGACCAGGTACTAGCAAAGCACTTCAGTCAGTCAGATGGGAAGGAAACAGATCCTGACTCTGATATCTCAACATCCATAATCTTTGATGGGGACTTAGCCCAATTTCTGGCGCTTTACAAACACTATTACATTATTATGTTGTCTAGACCATTTCTGGGCATCACTCCAGAGAACCTTGTGCTCTATCTGATTTATTCTTTTAGAGGAGAGCCTTTTGAGTGGGCGACCAGCCTAATGAAAGCTGAAGATCCCATTCTTCAGGATCTCCCAGCATTCAGTGATGCAATTATTAAAAGATATGGTTCCAAAGAAATTGGTTCAGGTTCCTCTAGGTCAGCCGTCTTGTCTGCTGAGAGTCCACCAATTACTGTAAATTCAGCACAAGAGTCTCAGCCCGTTGTTTTGACTGCAGGGTGTGCTTTTCTGACTTCTTCTTCTAATAATAGTACATTGCCAGAAAGTTCAGCTCCCAAGGGTAAGAAACCTGTCTCTGATTTGAACGCAGCCTTGCTGGGTGGTACCATCAGTCCAGACAATGTTTGGGGAATTACCTTGGTCAGACCTAAAGAGCTTTGTAAAAAGAAGAAGAAGAAAAATAAATAATTTTTTGACTCTTGCCTTGATTTAAAAAAAAAAAAAAAGAGATTTTTTTTTCTCCTTGTCTTGTGTCCTGTGGCCACCGTTAGGGGGAGGGCACTGTTACAAGTTGTTGCTACAGCTTGTTTTTGTTTTCTTGACTGTTAGACCAGTGTGTCAGGTTGTTTTTTTTTGTATCCCTTGTTCTGGATAGTCTGAATTTTGGGGTCTTTTGACCCCTCCTCAAGGGGGGGGGGGGTAATGTTATGAGCCACGGCTGTGGCTCATTCCTGTTTTGCATTTTGGTTCTGTATTTTATGTTTATTTAGTTGTCTTGCATGCCAGGATTTCCCATTGCTCTGTTTTAGATTACTCTTGTCTGCTGCCGCTGGTGAGTCTGTGCAATTGCAGCTTGTTCCCATGGGTTCAGCCTCATCTGGCTGCTAATTGCATCTTGTCAGCTTGGAGTCATGCAACAGGCCAGCTGCACTAGATAATTAATTAGGCCTCTCTGTTATATGCTGGCTCACTGCAGTTCGCAGATGCTGGTGATATTTCTTGGTTTGCAGTCTGCTTGAAGTCTGAGCTGGTTCCTGTCAGTCCCTGTGTTGATTCCTGTGTCAGTCCCTGTGTCGATTCCTGTGTCTGATTCCGTGTCCTGCTGTGAGGCATTCCTGCCCTGAGGTCCAGTGGTTTTGCCTGTCCCTGGTCAAGTCTTCTGGCTTCCTGGTGTCCACCGGTCTGTCGTTTGGGATTCTGCCTGTCCTCCAGTTCTGAGAGTCGGTGTCGGCAGCATTTGAAGTTCCTGTCCGTTTGCCAGTATTCGTACCGGTTCCGTGAGTAGCGGCTCTGCTGCGTCCGTTGGCCTAGGCCGCTGTATTCCATTATTGTTTCTGTCCCTGGTGTTTTGCAGAGGGTTCTGCTTATGCTGTCACCGCCGGTACACAAAGGTATTGTGTCGGAGTGTGATCAGCATTTCCTTTGTTGTTCTTTTCCTTTGGCGGTTTCTCCGCACATACTTTAGGTTTTTAGTTAGCTTGTAGCCCCTGGCCTGTTTGCTTAGTTAGAGGGCCTCTTGTTATCATCCTGTCTCAGATTTCCCTTTGTCTCTCACTAAGACCGGGGGGCATCGGAGTTGGGCAGACATAATCCGCCCCATCAAACGCGGCTGCCAAGGGCTCAAGAAACCATAGTCTCGCAAGGGATTTCTGACAGCACGGGTGAGACAACAGAGTTAGGGCGCCAGGGGCTATTCCCTTTCCATTCCCCTTTCCCAGCGTTACGTCCTGGTGCTCTGGACTCACTTCATGAACATCTCCCTTGTTCTGAGCACCAGGAACCTAACATACATATAATCATGGATTTGTAAAATAGATATGAATAAATATAAAAACTGAAATTACACTAAGGATCTAGGTGAAAGGGGTCGTAGTCTCCTTAGTGTAAATACAGTAGATGATTTCAGTATCGCAAACAATTGGACTTGAAACCTTTGAAAGTGGGAAGTTCTAGAATGGAAATGATGGCAAATGAGTAGACATAGCTAAGCATTTGTGTGTCCTCTTGTAGAGCTAAGTTAAGCAAGATGTTTGTATGGGGTGGTCCTCCTATCGGGTTAAGTATGATATCCCAATGGACGGGATGCAGGCAGTCAGAATACCGACAGCAGCATCCCGACCATCAGAATCCCCTCAGCCCCTCCAAAAGTACCCTAAGTACTTCTGCACACTTTTCACTGCTTCATGAAAAGACCCCTAATGTTGACATTCAAAATGTCAACATGTTTAGAAAGTTGACATATTAAATGTCAACACTCCACTATCGACACTGGCAAAATGTTGACATTATGAGGGTTACACCCAGCGCCTGATTATATATAGGAGTAAAGACACAGCTTTTTATACATTTTGTATGTGTGTGCGTGTGTGTGTAAATTAATGGGCAATCACCCACATCACGAGAATTACAACTGACAAAGATACCATGCTGCTGTGTCTTCTTGCGACAATAAATCCAATAGTATAGTGCAGTGATTTCCAAACTTTTTTGAATCACGGCGCCCTAGAATCTCAGAATTTTTTTCACAGCACCCCTAGCCCAAAAATTTCTTATTGAGAAATTTAGAAAGAAATATTACATTAAGTAGATCGCGTTTATATGTCATCCTTAGGGTCAGTTATGTGGTGTGGGGACAAGATTTGCTTCTGTTTGGCCACATATTTTATGACTGGCAGCCAGCAGCACTGGTTTTGCCTATTATATTGACCATGAATAATTTGAATTGGTCCTGGACCACCAACCCAGGGCACCCCTGCAAGTGTCCCGAGGCACCCCAGGGAGCCACGGCACACAGTTTGGGAACCTCTGGTATAGTGTGTTTGAAATGTATTCAAACATAAAGATAAAATGAAAAGTATAAAAACATCTAAACACATTTAAAACATTAGCATTCAAACCATGTCAGCATTCTTTTGTTGACATTCTGCACCCAGTTGTGCTAATTATTCAAAGAAATCAGGCTGATTGAAGTCTTTTTTATTCTACAAGCTGTCTTGTTGGTTCTGTTTAACCATCCTCTGGAGTAACACAGTTAAAAATTAGAAAAGGCTAAAATTGTTAATTTTATATGATCAGAGAAAGGGCTTCTTCTTAGTCCCCGGAACACGGTGAAAGCGACCTCAGTCCTTAGTCCTTAGAGATATGGGGAGGGATGTACTAAGCTTTGAAGAGTGATAAATTGTACCAACCAATCATCTCCTAACTGCCATGTTACAGGCTAGGTTTAAAAATGACAGGATCTGGTTGGTTGGTATTTTATCACTGTGCAATTTATCACTTTTCAAGGCCTTAGTACGTCTGGCCCATGAGAGAGTGTGGTGTCATCTCCCAATAGATAATGGTTCAGCCATTTAAAATGGCTACATGAAGCTGACAGAATGTTGGGCTTACATACTGTAGCTAAAATGAATAAGCCAATAAATATAATAGTTGTAAAAAGAAAGTATTTAGCAAATGTACTTTATGTATATATATATATAATGTAATAAGTATATATATATATTGCATGTTATTATTCTAGATGTAGATGTGTGTACACAATGTCCAGAAGAAGAGTGGCCCAACGAACAGAAAACAGCTTGCATCAGAAAAGTAGTAACCTTCCTGTCATTTGAAGATCCAATAGGCATTGTCCTGACTTTTATAGCCATCTTATTTTCTATTATGTCTGCTGTGGTTCTTGGACTATTTATTTAATATCAGAACACACCAATTGTCAAAGCAAACAATAGGGATCTTAGTTACCTAATTTTATCATCCCTCATGTTCTCCTGTCTATGCAGCCTTATGTTTATTGAACGTCCAGACCAATGGACTTGTTTTTTTGCGGCAAGCAATTTTTGGAATCATTTTTTCCATTTCAGTATCTTCACTTCTGACAAAAACATTGGTTGTAGTGATCGCCTTTAATGCCACCAAGCCAGGAAAAAGCCTAAGAAAGTGGATGGGGCCTAAAGTTCCTAAATATATTGTTTGTATTTGTTCAGTATTTCAGGTGTTTATATGTATTATGTGGCTGTTTATAATACCTCCTCACCCCTATTATAACACACAGTCAGAAATAACAAAGATCATAGTTGAGTGTGATAAGGAGTCAGCCATTGTGTTTTATATAATTTTAGGTTATTTATGTGTTTTGGCTTGTGTATATATCTCATTGCTGCATATTTTTCAAGAAAGCTTCCTGACACATTCAACGATGCTAAGTTAATTACTTTTAGCATGTTAGTATTCTTCAGTGTTTGGATATTTTTCATTCCAACATACCTCAGCGCTAAAGGGACGTCTACTGTGGCAGTTGAAGTATTCGCCATCCTGGCATCTAGTTCTGGCACGCTGGGCTCTTTGTTTGCTCCAAAGTGTTATATTATTTTATTAAAACCTCATAAGAACAGGAAAAGGATTGTTTTGAACGGTTCTCTCTAGTTTGATGACAAGACATTTTTAGCAGTATAGTAATGTCTAAACAATTTATTAGCAAAAAAGAATTTGGGGGTATATTTACTCTGGTGTGGGATTTGAGTTGTGGAGATGTTGCCCATAGCAACCAATCAGAGTCTAGCTATTATCTTCTAGAAGGTGCTAGGTAAATGATAAGTAGAATCTGATTGGCTGCTATGGCCAACACCACCACTTCTAAAAACCTGCACTTTAGTAAATATACCCCTTGGTATTATGTCATGTATGCATGATTTGCATTTGTATGATCTATATGCAAATAATTTTTAAATAGTGCCCGAACAATAAATGTATATTTTAGCAATAAATGTTGTTTTCAGTTTTCTTTTCATTTTTAAAGAAAAAGTGTATTTAGTTGGAATGATTTATAATATGGAAATTGGAAAATATTGATAAAGCCACAGAAACCTATTACTTCTAACTATTGCTGCTAAAGGTGATTCTACAAGCTATACAATCATGCTAAATAAATAATGACACAGTAAAATCTGTTCTGTGTTTTTTGTCACATGAGATTAGATTTATCACAGGATTTAGGAGCATATTTGTTTATATATTTTTTACGTGAAATCACCTGCAAACAGTCATTTTTGGATGATTATTCCCACAAAAAAAGAGGAACATATTTATCTACTCTCATAAAAGTTGTGGGAGATCCACGATTTTTCAGGTAGTTCCCTGCCCCCCGGGAGAGTGGGTAGCCTTCCCATTCCCACACCCCGCCTGCTTCCTATTAAAGCTGGCAGGACAGTAATATAATGCCACAACTTATGGCTCCGTATGGAAGAGGCAGGGTTAAGAGTATGCAAATTGCCATCTTTTTAAATCTGCCCCTCCTCACAGACCTGCGATTCAAAGAAATTACTGTGTTGGGGTGGGGCCTAATGATGTGGAAGCCCTGCCCCACCCCCCCATAGTGCCCAGCTGCTTCTGCTACTCCCGGACAGAAGTATTACAAAGTAGGCAAGAATGATGAGGTATCCACAGAATGTTAGTAGGGGTGACCGAGATCTTCTTTGGTTCCTCCATTTTTTATTGCAAAAGCAGCACCCATAGGTTTCTGTTGGGGCTACTAAAATGTTAAATGGCTCTGGAAAGCATAGCTATTATAACCAGTGGGAAATATTTTAGTACATTTTTTAGAGACGATCCCAAGGGTAAAAATGCAGATTTTACTAAATATGCCCCTAATGTGATAACCAGCTAAGTATTGAGGATGCATTGTAAAGTAGGTATGCAGGTAAGGTGGTTTACTAACATAGCTATGCTTTTTACCTGGTGGGTGTGATTTCAGTTTGGGTGCAGACTCCTTTTAATCTTCTTCAGAGAGGTATGGAGGATGATTTAGCGCAAAGAGTTGTACTCTCAACTGAGAATGTGCTTATTAAAAAAGGATTTCCCTTCCAGCAACTTGCATGAAATTAATGGACACACGCGTTTTACAATTGTATAAAATAACAGTTGTTACAAATATAATAAATGACACTAGGACAACAAATGATTTTATTTCACTGGAACTCTGTATCCTGATCAGTATGTAGTTAAGTTGCCAGCAATCATAATCCCGGCGGTCACGATACTGATGCTGGAATCCCGACCACTGACAATGCCGCCAGCCGGAATCCTGGCTAACAAGGGCTATTACCACTCATGGGTGTCCACAACACCCATTGAGTGGGAATAGAACCTGTGGCGAGCACAGCATGGCAAGTGCAGTGAGCCTGCAGTGTGGTGAGTGAAGGCGAGCCCGCAACAGAACTGTTTTTGCTCGCCCCCTGCTGCTAGCATACTGATGATCGGGATGCCGTTGTTGTTATAATGACAGCCGGCATCCCAATCGTCAGTAACTCATACTGATCCCAGAGTCTGGATAATGAAAGCTCCTTAATCCAGACGTGCACTGCCTCACCCACAATGCTGCTCAGAAGAAAAGGGAGGTGGCAATAGCTTACCCCTAGAGAAAACAATATTACAAAGGAACTTCAAGCGCAAAGTGAATGAAGATTATCAAAAAAAATTTATAAAAAACTTAATATAAAACGCAAATTGTATATTTTGCTGACTTTTCTAACAGGCACCAAAATGATGACATTACAAAATACTGTTAATTACAGAATATTCATACAGGCTGATTGGGTTGTTTACACTCACAGACTGTTACAAATAATATCTCACACTTCCACTAGTAATTATGAAACATTTGTATCAATCTTCAGTTTTGCAACAGATGTATCAATAAAGTCCTCTAAAGGTGGGTACACACTGGAAAGATATATCTGCAGATCAATTGATCTGCAGATATATCTATGGACGGATCGGGCAGTGTGCTGTGCATACACACTGCCCGATCCGTCGGGGACTGACGTCATGAACTGGGCAGGCGTGTACACACGCCCGCCCAGTTCAGCTGTCAATCACCGCCAGCCGCCGCAGCATGTGTACGGGCGGTCGGCCGACCATCGTACACACACAGCGACGCGCCAATATATTGGTAGATATATTGTCCGTCGGCTGTGCTGCAGGACCGACACGATACGTCTGTGAACGACAGAGTTCACAGACGTATCGGCCATACACACTGGCCGACGGACCCGCGATATATCGGCCGTTCAAGAGAACGGCCGATATATCGGCCAGTGTGTACGGGCCTTTAGTGTGGCCACATAATAAATTATAAACTAAAGGTGTCACCATTAGTTTCAG